>NW_015505276.1:38072-70273 GCF_001515645.1 Sinocyclocheilus grahami
AAAAAAAAAAAAAAAAAAAAAAAAATTCGTTTCCTGAAGTGATTCCAACGATATCGTTCCTCTAGTCGTGGTGTGAACTCTGCTATTCTCTTAAATTTGAAACTGCTATTTAGAACTTTATCTTTATCATTCTTGGTGTGAATGGGCCTTTACACATATTGCTGTTTTTCTTAGAATGCAGAATCAAGCTAAAAAGTTCAAAAAAAAAAAAACTCTTTTAGACCTTCCTTTTTAATGGCCCCTAATTAGGGGTGTGCGATTATATATCGTCTGCGATATCGTAATTGTTGTTTTAACGATGTGCGATTTGACATTATCGAGTATTTTGCAAAAACCATTCAAAACATCTCTTCAGAGCATACGTGAAGTCTAGACTAGTGCGTGTGCGCATTTTCTTTCACTGCATGATTCAGTCTATTAAAATGCATTTAGAATTATCACAAATTCAAGAAGATATGGCAGAATTTATATTTATACCACTTCATATAGTTATTCAATTTCACACGAAGTGCCGTTTTTCTCCAAAAATTACCATGATTACAAATGTGACATTGAATTCAATAAAAAATCAGTTAATTTATATTTATACCACTTCATATAGTTATTCAATTTCACACGAAGTGCCGTTTTTCTCCAAAAATTACCATGATTACAAATGTGACATTGAATTCAATAAAAAATCAGTTAATTAAGAGACTTTCATTTTAGACACCATATTGCTTGTTTTTGCTCTATTTCGCAAAAACAAAAATCATTCCGAATACAGCCACAGTTCTGTTTTGTGTCTCTGAGCAACATGACGGTGTTTCGTTCTTGAATGAATCAACCGTTTAAATGGTTCGGTTCAATCGTAATGACTCACTTATTAACAGTGATTTGCTGCCACCTACTGGCGGTTTTAATTTCAAATTTCGCCCTTTTTTTTCATTTTCTTTTTTTCATGTTTTAAATCATTTCAAATATCAGTATTCAACGTTTTGTTTAATATCAAAACATTTATGCATTTGTAATTGCAGGTTAAATGCATTCATGTCTTGCATTAAACAAAATGTGTGTAAATGCATCTAAATGCCACTTCAGATGCAGCTTCTGTGTTATTGTTAAATGTAAGAATTTGACTCAAACGATAATGGACACTTTTAGAAACAATGGCTTTATAAAGGTTAAAATGCAAAAATCAGTTTAAACTTATTGGAAAAGATTAATTTCTATCAGTATGACCTGACCACCACACAGAATATGAAGAATATTAAAAACATTAGGAGTCAGCTGTCTTCGGCAGTCCTTAAGGTACCAGCACAATAACACGCAGCAAAATATCGTCTAATTATCGTTATCGATAAAATCCCAGAAAATATCAAGGTTTTTTATTTTTTTGTCTATCGCTCACCGCTACCCTTAATTCGGTGTCTCTTCAGTGTTTGAAATGTTACGGTCACTGTGATATAAAATGGGGGGGGCAATTCAATTAGTAAATGATTACTAGAAACAAGAATTTAGTGAAAATGAAATGTCGATTGCATTTAGATCTCGTAAAAAAATTAATGCATTTTACAGCATTGCGCATTATAACCAATCACACATCATATTAAAATATTTCATGTCATGATCCATTTCTGGTTCAATAAAGAAGTTATTATTTTGCGAGTTAATAAATTACTCTAACTTAAAGTAGATACTTTTAGCCTCACCCTGGAGTTGGTTCATCCTCTGCCTATGGCTAAGATATGTAATTCTCATTTGCTTAATGATTGTTTGGTACACCTAATTTACTAATATTGAATAAGCATTTATCTTAGAACCAATGGACAGCCATTTATTAGGTTTCATCAATAAAACAAAAATATGGAGATTTAATTTACACAAGGTGCCCCCCCCCCCCTTGACATTTTGAACACTGACTCGGAGCACAGCAATAGCAAACAACGATTCAATCAATTACCGATGGACAAAATCAAGTCCCACTCCTCTCCCCCCCCTTTTCAGAAGCTGTTTCATTCAAATTTGTCACAATGGAAGAAAAGATTATCACAATTTGTTTAAACTTTAAAATATGGTTTAAAATAACCTGAAACCGCATTCACAGTCTAATTAATGTGATTAATTTCAAGTGAAACTGAATTTTCAGTGGGAAATTATAAAGGGTGGAGGTGATATTCTTTGCCAGATAAATATAATTTACTTTTTTTTTTTTTTTGGACTGGTCCTTTCTGTCTATAGAAAATTTGATTACAAGGGGCATAGGTTTCTTTATTATAGTGTGTACAATAAAACATTAAGTAAATGGGGTCAATTTTGATTTCATGTCATTTGTATGTACTCTGAGGCAGATGGCAAGAAATTGTAATCAACATGCAACTTAATTGTTTCTCCAGTGCTAGAGTTTTAATTTGAAGTTTAATTTGCAGCCATTGTGGCCGTCTCTTCATATGCTCCGTAACGCTTATTTACTTAATTATCTGATGGAACATCATCTGCCTTCTGCAATATTATGATGATGAAATCTAGGGCGCTTGTGTATATACCGCTAATGAAAAACTGGCAGAAATGTTGAGCTAATATGGCTGCTGAACCAGAAGCTAAGCTCTATCTCCAGCCTTTTGTGAACGGAGCAAAAAGCAAAAAAGTGTCTGGTTGAGGAGAGGAGCACTACTACTTTTCTTAGTGATTGAATATTTGCATGACACAAAAAAAATGGCAAAAAAAAGCTAGAAATCCCCAGTTTTTGATGTAGCAACTGGTTTCCCCCCCTCTTCATTCCAGTCAAACTTGTTAATTTCCACTTGTTTTGGTCCTCTTACTGCAGTGTTGCTGATAAAAGCTTGTTATACTTCAGTTGCTCTACTTTTATCCAGTCAGGCTAATTGAGCACCATCATGAGTCTTAAAGTTGTAGCTGTCTTCAGTCGAAAATAAGGTTTTATTAAAAGTTTCATGCCTTTCTAAAACTGTGATTTTTCTCAGTTTCTTACCCAAACCTGTCATCTAGCTTAAACACACACCACTACACAACAGTAAAACATGCTGAACCGACTGCAATTCTCTCATAACATTGTTTTCATTAGCGTCAAATTAAAGTTCACTTCCAGAATGAAAGTGTCCTGATAAATTACTCACCCCCATGTCGTCCAAGATTTTCTTGTTTCTTCAGTCAAAAAGAAATTGAAGGGGTGGTTGATTGCAATTTCACTTTTTTAACGTTAGTGTGTAATGTTGTTGTATGAGCATAAACAATATCTGCAAAGTGATGACGCTGAAAGTTCAATGCAAACGGAGATATCGTCTTTTAAATTTAGGCAGTTTAATGCCTACAAAAATAGCTCGTAGGGACTACAACGAGTTACTTCCCGGGTTTGTGATGTCACAAACCCAGATTAATCCTGCCCTCGAGAAAAGGCAGCAAAGAGGGCAAGGCCATGCTGCGCTGCTTTAGAGAAGAGGAAGAGTTGTTGCCACACCGTCAAAACTAGGAGTGCACTTAAATCTATTCATATATAAATTGCGATTCTGTCTTCTAATAATTCTAATGGAGTCAAGTTTTAAAATCAATGTTCTAAAGCAGTGGTTCTTCTGTTCCTCTCTCTCTCTCTCTCTCTATCTATCTATCTATCTATCTATCTATCTGAAAGTATGACACCACAACAAACACAAAACATTCCATTAAGAGCCATTCTGCGTGATCCTCTTCACATCAATCGGGCTCAAATTGATCCGCAATATTGTTTACAATACAACCGGAGCACATTCTGAGGTGAGGGGCGAGCAATAACACACTGGGCCAGCTTTGTTTAAAAAAATAAAATAAAAATAAAAGTATTAACACGTTAGACTGCGCTCCATAAACGCAATCAAGCCTAGAAAGTCAACCAATCAAAGGTTTTTGAGGAAAACAATTCAGGATTTTTCTCCATATAGTGGACTTCAATGGGAGCCAACGGGTTGAAGGACCAAATTGCACTTTCAATTCCGCTTCAAAGGGCTTTACACTATCCCAGCAGAGGAATAAGGGTCTTATCTAGCGAAACAATGTCATTTTCTAAGAAAAATACAAATTTGTATGCTTTTTAACCACAAATGCTCGTCTTGCACTAGCGCAACCTCACGCATTACGTAATCATGCACGTGTGACATAGGCGGAAGGACTAACCCAGTGTTAACAAGGCAAACGTGCAAAGAAAGTCAAACACCCTTTACAAAAATAAAAAAAGTAAACGATGATGGACGATTTTGAAGTTGGAGAAAATGAGATGCAGTTTTTCGCCGTACCCTATGTTTTTGAACCAAAGTACACAGACGCGAGACTTTTTCAACGTGATTACGTAATGTGTGAAGTTGTGGACCTGCATTGCAGAGCTACTAGTGCAAGACAAGCTTTTGTGGTTAAAAAGTATATAAATTTGTATTAGAAAATGACAGATCGTTTATCTACATAAGACACTTATTCCTTGGCTGGGATCATGTAGAGCCCTTTGAAGCTGCATTGAAACTGCAGTTTAGACCTTCAACCGGTCAAGAAAATTCCTGGGATGTTTTCCTCAAAAACCTTAGTTTCTTTTCACCTGAAGAAAGAAAGACCTGAATGTCTTGGGGGACATTGGGGTGAGTAAATTATCAGGAAATTTTCATTCAGGAAGTGAGCAAATCCTTAAATCCTTTAAATTCATGAAGAACGATAACCACGATATAGTGACCAATGAATCTAATCGTTCTGTTTATAAGAACCTTCTGCTGAACTTTTGCATTTCACTGATTTTTCGAAGTACTTAAACATGACAAAGTGGTGTTTTTTTTGCTTCCTGCATTTGTTTTTTGTGTATAGCCCTTTGTCAGATTTATTGAACTATAAAGCTAAATTTCCTTTTACGCTTCCATTTTATGTTCAGATCTTTCACCTTTGACCTGCTTTCCATGAGGCCGTGCTGAGTGCTCCATGGCAGAGAGTGCATTGGTTTCTATGGTGACCACCACCTGACTGGGCCAGGTGCTGTCAGTCAGCAGGTCATTCTGGAACAAGAGAGCTGCTGCCTTTTTCATATGTTAAACGTGGATCACGTACACCACAGGGCATTGTTGAGAATGACACTTTTTGTCATGTTCCCCATTGCTATAGAATTAGCAAAGGCTTTGGAAGTTAATTCTCATTAAATCAGCTGTGCTCCCAGTTCAATCTCCTCAGGTTTTAGACGGGTATTGAATTGGCCTCATGTGGATGAGGCTCCAGTCATGTGGAAAATGGGCAAATGTATAATTAATTTTTCCCAAGAATATCTCATCAAGGCCTTGGCGACTCGTGTTTGTTTGTTGAACATAATTCCACCCAAAGCAGAGAAGCTCAGGAGCTTCATTAATCTTAATGGCTCTGTCAGGAAAGGTTGTCTTTCTTTGTATTAGTATGCGTGTGTTCCGTGTAGATTAGCATAGTACTGGGCTTTGGTTTTGGCACAGTGGTTATGCATTTCAGCAAGGTACTGTGTTTGTCATGGTGTCCCCCCCCCCTTCTCCTTACTTTCTCTATTTCTTTTATCCCATCAACTTGAGGTGGTAAAACTGAGCCCATCCATTAGTTTACTGATGGACATGTGGCATTCATTACTCTCCATTTGATTGTGTTTCCGAGAAGAATCTTTGATGTGCACTAGATGGGGTTTCTATTTTCTTTTTCTTTTTTTTTTATTAGATTAATGTGAAAATGTTTTGGGTTTGTATCTTGTAAAGTGGGCTTGTTTAACCTTTTTGGAATAGAAAGTGTATTTGTTTCTTGTGAAATTGAAAAAAGAAAAGGTTCTTCAAGGTGGTTTCCCCTCCTCCGTTTTAGAAGTTTATGCTGCAGTAAACATTGAGAAAAAATCTATTCATATCAGCAGCCTAATCACATCTGTTTTATGTGACATTAAAAGGGTCAGTTCCCCTGAATTTGTAAACTGTCATTTATTCGCCTTCGTCATTCTAAACCTGTATGACTCTTTCTTCTGTGGAACATAAAAGATATTTTGAAGAATGTGACGAAACCGTTTCAGTTCCCATTAACTTGCAATATATGGACGAAAAAAACACGTAAAAATATTTTTCACAGAAGAATTGAAGTCATACATGTTTGGAACAGCATGAGGGCGAGTAAATAGACATTTTTATATTGGGGAGGGTGAGATTTTTTTATTTTATTTTTTTTAATAAGTCAGTTGCTTCACGGGAACAGCCTTGTTGGAATTCCATGACTGACTCGATACTGCTCATTTTATCTGTGGGGGGAAAAAAACCTTCTTTTTTTTTTTTAATCTTTTCCCACAGCTTGCTCAGGGTCAAGATTGTAGTTTTCGGCGATTTGCAGTGCTGGAGTTCTCCACGCCTGAGATGGCTGAGGATGTGCAGCGGCTGAACGATGGCAGAGCTCTAGGTGGCACTCGCATACGTGTGTCCTTCTGTGCCCCAGGACCACCAGGAAGAAGCATGCTGGCTGCCCTCATTGCCGCCCAGACCATGGTAGACCTCCAAACTCCACTACTTGAGAAACTTTCTCAAATTCTCAAACTCTATATTTTGTAATATCTTGGTAGATTCTACAATCAAAATGAAATAGTAAAGTGATTGTGGTTTTACAATTTTTGTATAAATTTCATCCATTCCCTCTACAGGCCTTGAACAGAGGGAAAGGTCTCCTTCCTGAACCCAATGCCATGCAGATCCTTACTGGCCTCAATAACCCTGCTACACTGAAGATGCTGATGGTGTCCCTCAACCCGGGGCATAAACAAGGTACGTATGCTCATTTGCAGGGCTTAAAGTTCTCCGGCACCGTGCCGGATCTCCGGCGTGTGGCGTTTCGCTGCGGGAAAATAAGATGATAGTCCTACATTAAAAAAAAAAAACATATCACGTTCGAGTTAATGAGTTCGCCTACCAATGTATGAGAGGAACACAACTTTCACTCTCAACCAAACTAACATTACTAGCCAATCAGACATTTTTGGTCCTATAAACATGAGAGGCGCATAATAGTATCCAACTGCAGAGTCGCCGCTGATGAGCGTGACGCATTCTGAAAAAGCTGCAAGGTGCAATGGTCAAAGATTTCCTTCTAGAGCCATATTTAATTAGAAAAGCCATTTTCTATATAATTAACGGCGCTTTGTAAACAGCTCAGAGTAATCACGTCATCTCCATAAGAACGATATGATTTGGCAGAACAAATTTACCTGTAGTTTTGAAAAGGTCCTGTTCACATGATCTCTTACCTGTAATTTACCAGTGAAGACTGTGTGAAAGGGGCTAAACTCTTCCTCAGCATATGCGGTGAGTTTGGGTTGCTTAACGTTCATCGGGGAAAACTGCGTTCTCACTTCATTTGTAACTTAAGTAATTTATAAACTTATGCCAACACAGAATACATCAACATATTTCTAAATATGCAATTTATTGTAGATCTCAATCACTTTGCATAAGGCCAAATATTGCAATTAAATGGATTTAAACATTGCTGAATCACTTGAAACATCAGGCCGTTAGCGCCCTCTGTAGGTATTTGTTATAATAGGCATATTACATGATGTATTTAACAGTTGTTCAATAAAACCATGTACTTAGTTTTGATACTTTATTTGAGCCAATTATTGCCTCATCGTTAGTTTATATATAAATAGTCATGTTAAAGCCTGTTTTTCACTTCTTTCACACCTGTTCTATTTGTATTACTAAAACATACTTGTCAAAATCAGTAGATTACTTGATTAGCAAAATAATTGTTAGTTAAGCCCTAGATTTGTTAAAACATTTCAAAATATAACTGCATTGTTCTACTTTTTGTAATTAAAAGGCAAATATTTTTTCATTCAAATATTTCTTAAAGTATTAAAACATTGTCTCAGTCTTTTGAACCAAGTATATGCATTTTGTCTCCTCTCGTGAGCTAAGTTTGTCACACCCCTAGTGTCAATAAGCGGTGATATAGCTCATAATTTTCCAAGTGTATGATATAGCCTAGCTTTCATTCTTCAGGTCAATCATATACTCGTGAAAAAAAAAAAATCCATTTGAATAAGGAAAGCGATAACTTTGCCATATTATCCTTTCAAATGTTAAAGTAGCCACAGTCATTGCATTCTTTTCATGTGCTGCACTTCATTTGTACCATTTTGTTTTTTATTGTTTATATATTAGAATTTAAAAGAGAATAACTAGGGGGTGCTCCGATTGATCAGCTACTGATCACTATCGGCTGATAATCACGTTGGGATGAAAAAAACGATCTCAAGCTGATGATGCTGCCATGAGAGGTTTGGCATGACATGCAGCGTCACCGTCTCAGTCTTTGCCCTCTCTCAAAATACGCAAATGTCTTCAAATAACCACATCGCGTCTGTCTATAGGTGAGCTGCACAGTTGACACAGGAATTGTCACTTGCACAATCGAGGCAGTGTCACATCGTCACTAAAGTTTATAAATTGCATTACTTTTTAATTCTTGCCAGTGTTTAACCATTCAGCGCTCGCACGCTCTACTGGAGACTGTGCGTTCATGGACACTCGCACTCACAGTGCACACACATAATGCCAGGTTCACATTACTCTGTTTGCAGTGCGTATGTGGTGCATATTTTGTCAACGCATACGGCTTTTTGGCTAGGTTTAAAGGGAAAGAGCACTTTTAGATAAACAAGGCAATAATAGATGGCAGGTAGGAAAACAAAGTTCTTTATGAACCACAGGATTGCATTTAATAAAGATTTAAATGCAAAAGGAAAGGCAGTAGAGCTGGCTATTTCTGTCAATGGTAAATTTGTAATAACGTAAAAAGTAGTTTAAATGTTTTGCCAAGTTTGCTTGAGCAACTTAATATATATTTGTAATAACGTAAAAAGTAGTTAAAATGTTTTGCCAAGTTTGCTTGAGCAACTTAATATATAAATCTAAAGTGAATGCAAAAGTAAAAAGTATTGAATAATGTGTTGCTTAGGTTTATTGTTTAAACATGTCTTTGAAAGATTATTACTGTACTGTGTAAAAAAAAAAAAAAAAAAAAAAAAATTAAATTTAAATTCGCAAAAGGCCACAGATCAGTAGCGGACTCCTATGTGAAAGCTGCTTCTCCTCTCACAAGAGTCACCTAAGAGGGGAATTTCCCCCATTTTCAAAAATGAAATTCAGGCCCTGAATAAATGTCTAAAAATCCTGATTGGAGTATCACTATAAATGGTTATAAATGATAAAGAAGGATTTTAAAAGATCGGTATCGGCAGGTACTGCTTTCTGTGATCGGTGATTAGCCTCAAAAATCCTGATCTGAGCACCCCTAATAATAACTATTTTGTGATAAGTGAGATCTGATTTTAGTCCTTGAAAACCAAAAGAGTAGTGCTTAAAGTCCTGGAATTTCATTTTGCAGTATCTGTATGAACCCCGTTTAAGTTACCAGTTCTTGGAGCATTTTATTTTGTTGTTGTTAATTGAACTGTAGTAAACTGTCTTTTGTATTTTATATTCATTTCCTAGTATTTAATTTACTATTTTGTTTGAACAAAACAATTTCAGAAATTTTATGTTTTAAAGTGTAGGTCATCTTGTACCCTGTTAACTCTTTCCCCACCATTGACGAGTTCTCATCTTTCAGAAGACAACGCTTCCCCGCCAAAGACTAGTTTTTACGGCTTTTCGTGTTTTCACTGTTATACACTCGGGGGCGAGCTGTTCTGGAGGCCATCAAATTTGAGTGAAAAATCGCTGGCAACTTTTTTCAAAAATGCTGGCGGGGAAAGAGTTAATCGCCTTTTTGGTAACTTCATGACTTAACTGACGACATAACTACGACATTGCATCCTCTTGTTTCTTTTGCGCTTTAATATGAAATGATACACAGCACGCGCTGCTGCATTTGTGCGTTTCTTGATGAGCACAGTATAACGGCTGACAGGACAGGAAAATTAGTTTTTACTGACATATTTGACCACAGTTCACTGTTGTTCTACTGAAGCTCCCTCATCACCTTTACCATTTCTGCGCTCGTTTGACTAGCGCCTGGCGCTGAGGTGAAGTTGGAGTGCACGTCTGAAAAGTTTCCCGTTTGATGTGGTCATTTTTTATTTTTTTTTTTTTCTTTCTTCAAATGCAGGCGGGGAAAGAGTTACGGACAAATCTAACCAGCAAAACTTGATACCAAAAGCGTCGTAAATGTTACGCATGTTTGCATTATAGTGAGTAACCTTTCCTGGTATTGTGGTTTCAAATAGCCCATCATAATCTGTAGTCTGTCAAGGGCTAATGGCAAGGGCAGATATGTTACTAGTTAGTTACAAGGAAAATCATTTTCAAAGGTTTTTTTTTTTTTGTGTGTGTTTCCAAATAACCCTGTGTATGTGTCCACCCCCGCAACCCCGGAAAAAAGTTTAGGCTCAGGATTTTTTTTTTTGCTTTAACCTCTGTCATTGTTTTTCTTCTGTAGACTTTTTTTAAAGGTAGGTTTTATTCTAATCTAGGCAGTGAATTTGTCACTCTTCTCTCAATATGCAGGCCTGCTGGGAGCTGCGCCCGCTGTACCTCTGTTGGCTAACCCTGCCCTCTCTGCTGCCCTCATGCAGCTGCTGCTCCAGAACCAAGTCCAACAGGTACCGTCCATCCCTCCCTCCCTCCCTCCACCCCTCATCTCCTGCCACTGTCCCAGCAGCATGTGTTTTAGCCCTCACTCTCTTCTTCTCCCCTCCCAGCAAGCTCTTTTAGGGAATCCTCTTTGGGCACATATTCTGCACAATAAAGAGTACAGTCGTCTTCCTTGTGTGAGTGGTTCCTCTGTGTGGGTGTGAGGTGCTTTGCTTTTTTTATTTTCAATTATATTTTACCAAGGTAGTTCAAGTGTCTTCTGGAAAAGTACTAGCTGTTCAATTATTCTTCCATTGCAGATCAATGCTTTGAGCTTAAAGGGGTCATATGATGCAATTTAAATTTTTCCTTTCTCTTTGGAATGTTACAAGCTCTTGGTGCATAAAGAAGATCTGTAAAGTTGCAAAGACTAAAGTCTCAAATCCAAAGAGATATTCTTTATAAAAGTTCAGAGTCAGCCACTCCTACCTAAAACGGCTCATTCTAACGCGTCCCCACATGTCTACGTCACTATGTGGAAAGATTTGCATAACGCCGCCCAAATGTTCACGCAAAGAACTTTTATTCTCGCTGTAGTATTGATGTTGCCGCCGCCACCATGTCATGAAGACGCTGTGTGTTTCGTTGTGAAAGCGAAACTACTTTGTTTGGCCTTCCAAAAGAGGATGATATCTGCTTCGTCATGCCTGGAGCTGATCCGTGCTGGTCGCTGAGGAAATACTTCAACTTCACGCTGTGGATCGCTGGATCGGCTTTCTCCGTGGACAAAGCGGAGTCCAGCCTGGGGTCGCCACATGTGGTTGCCGCAAACCCGCTGGCCTCTGCTCACTCTAGGCCTCCGTGCGTGACGCTGTGTTTCGTTGTGAAAGCGAAACTACTTTGTTTGGTCTTCCAAAAGACCACTAGAAATCAGTGGTTAAGTTGCATTTACAACACTGTTCCAGAACAATTCAACCCAAATATTCAGATGTGCCCAGTGCATTTTATGGAGGATTGTTTCCTGATCCTGGTAGAGTAGACTACAATACCGGCTGTTCTGACTCGCAGACTGCAAGTACGTTTTTTTATATTTAAAGAATTTGCCACTGACGATTCAAATGCAAATTGAGCAGTGTAGAGTAGCACTTGTTGTTTGTCATTTCTCCGATCACAAATGCAGACATGGTTTTATGTTTACGTGGCACGATGCAATGCAACGCGTAAAAAGACAGTACAAGTCATTATAATCCGTAATTATGTCCCCACTGGATGCAACAAATGCCTCGTTTATAACTGGTTTTAATGTTTTTGTCTCGTCGCTCCGGCCAGGACAGGGCGTCACAATATGGTAAGGGGCGTAACATTTCAGTCACACACTTGAGGTATTCAGCCAGTCACAACGCACTGGATAGCTGGTCAGTCAGAGCACACATTGCTTTTCAGACCGATGAGCTTTGTAAAAATCGTTGCGTTTCAGAAAGGCAGGGCGTAGAAAAGAAACCATGTACAGTATGTGGAAATTGTGTTGTGTGTGTTTTTTTTTTTTTTTTTTTTTAAACCTGAAACCGCATAAACACATTTCATTACACCAAATACACACAATGTTATTTTTTAGCAACATCATATGACCCCTTTAAGTAATTAGCTGGTAAAACCCCATTAGCTACTTCAGTTCAAGTATCGGCCGGAATGTTCATTAAATGTATTTTGCCTTGGTGTGCAGTTTACATCCCTCTTTAATTTTGTTGTAATTGACAAGTGTCTTTCTGAAGGATTATTTGTGGTGTTTTTTTTTTTGTTTTTTTTTATTCTATAATGTCAAACTAATGCAGTTCTGCTTTTCCACAGGCTGGACTGCTGAGTGAAAATCCTCTGGCTGCTCTTCCTCTTCAACAATGCGTTAACCTGTTGGGAGAGATGCCTCAAGGTACCACACTTTTGTAACGTTTTGTTCCACAGTTATTGGAAACGTTTTTAGAATTGTCTGAGTTTGGGAAAGTTGAATGTTAAATTGGTGTGGACATAACAGGATTATGCACCAAAAGGTGAAAAGACATCAATTATTTGCAGTGTGTACATGGTCATATATTTATTTTTTACGTTAAAGGGATGGTTCGCCCAAAAATGACACTTCTGTCATTAATTAATCGCCCTCATGTCATTTCAAACCCATAAGACCTTCATTCATCTTCGGAAAATTTCTTTATATTTTTGATGAAATCCAAGAGCTTTCTGACCCTCCATAGACAAACTCAACTTGATTCCAAAAAGTGGTATTAATATTTGACCTACCAATGGAGGTCTTCCACAGCAATTGCTTGTCCACAAGTCATAACTGGGAAAACTCATGGCGATTCACTGGCTGTAAAGTTTAATGTGCAGTTCTAAATTTAATTTCATTCAGGCACTATTGCTTCAACACTGGGCTTGCAGAATGAAACTCTTGGCCCCATCAAACAACCATCCCTCAGCCGACCTCTTGGGAGAGAGAACGAGACCACAGCCACACCGATTGGCTTTCCCCCAGCAGCCTCTCCTGCACTGCAGGGACTGAATTTTCCCTTCCTGAGTGGGATGTTAGGAGCAGATGGGCCGACTCTACCAGGGGTGAGATGGATGCTAATGGCTGCTCCTGTTTGTGCACTCTTATTGTCTCACAGCCTACATTTACTGCCATGATCTTCCAGAGGAGAGCTTTGAAATTGCTGCAATTTGCTTTTAGCTCGGCATGAGCTGTTGTTTGGTCCTGTTAGTCTTCATTGTTGCCAAATAGTATCTAAAGTGGGTTCGTATATTCAGATCCTCTCTTTTTCCTGAAGGCATCTATATTGGGCGAGCCTCCCAAAGAAGTTGGTGTATCCCAGAACCCTTTTCTCAGTGCTCCTAGCATATTCCCATCTTCAGGTCAGTCCACCCACGATGTCTTGCGCATATTTTTTTTTTTTTTTTTTTCGTTTTTATCTCGTTGCATTTCCTAAAGCATTACGTTTATTTAGGTGCCAGCACAAGGGCTCACCCCTACAGGAAGAGAACGGCACTTGGCAACACATCTAACCAACGTGCAAACCACGGCATCCACTCGAACTACAGCCTGCGCTTCCAGGAGTCTTCCACACCAGAGTTTTCTCTGCACCAGGTCGGTTCTTGTGTTGAGAGCAGCTTCGTTGAATGCGTGACTGCCTCCCTAACATTTTCTGACTGGATGTCTCTTTCACTCCTTCCGTAGGACCCCTTGTCTCATTTGTATGAGCAACAGGAGGTTCTGGAAAATGCAGCACTTCCCAGCTACGGTTTGCAGGTTCGGTTTCCACCTCACTCCATTTACACCACCAGAAGAGTTCTGTTCCAAGATTGGACACGTGTGAAATCCTAATTGTCTCTGTCTCTCAAGCACTCCAGGCACACAGGCTTCAGTGATGCAGGGTCTCCTTTCAGCCATCCTCCCAGCCCCCCTCAGTCCTCTTATTTCAGCTTTGGAGCCCATACCAACATCCCCTCCACCCAGCTTAATAAGGTACTCAAAACAAACCATTCTTTGTTATGGCTAAAGCACTACTACATCATTGTTTAAAGGGGTCATATGATGCAATTTAAATTTTGCCTTTCTCTTTGGAATGTTACAAGCTCTTGGTGCATAAAGAAGATCTGTAAAGTTGCAAAGACTAAAGTCTCAAATCCAAAGAGATATTCTTTATAAAAGTTGAGTCAACCACGCGTCACGATGTGGGAAGATTTGCATAACGCCGCCCAAATGTTCACGCAAAAAGACGCTGAGTGACGCTGTTTCTCGTTGTGAAAGCAAAACCACTTTGTTTGGTCTTCCAAAAGAGGACACGACTAGAAATCAGTGGTTAAGTTGTATTTACAACACTGTTCCAGAACAGTTCAACCCAAATATTCAGATGTGTCCAGCGCATTTTATGGAGGACTGTTTCCTGATCCTGGTAGAGTAGACTACAATGCCGGCTGTTCTGACTCACAGACTGTAAGTACATTTTTATATTTAAAGAATTTGCCACTGACGATTCAAACGTGAGTTTTGTAGCAGTGTAGAGTAGTGCTTGTTTGTCATTTCTCCGATCACAAATGCAGACATGGTTTTATGTTTATGCGTCGCGATGCAACGCGTAAAAATACAGTATATGTCATTATAATCTGTTATTATGTCCCCACTGGATGCAACAAATGCCTCGTTTATAATGGGTTTTAATGTTTTTGTCTCGTTGCTCCGGCCGGGACAGGACATCACAATATGGTAAGGGGTGTAACATTTCCATCACACGCTTGAGGTATTCGGCCAATCACAACGCACTATTTTTTTAAATTTATATAATCTTAAACCGCATAAACGCATTTCATTACACCAAATACACAATGTTCTTTTTAGCAACATCATATGACCCCTTTAAATTCTCTCAACGATTGTGAAATTTCTGAATCTATTCTGAACCTAGTTTTTTTTCCACATATGTGCATTGGCACTCGTGTGTGTGTGTGTGTGTGTGTGTGTGTGTGTCATTTAAAAAACTTCTGCTATTTTTTTTATATACGAATGTTGATTTAAAGGCACAATATGTAAGTTTTCACCACGAGAGGGTGCGTATTCAAAAGAAACTTAAGGCGTAGTTTGATGACTCCATGACTGAGTGTGGAGTCGTGGGAGTTGTCTTCATCCCCACAGCCGATGCAATCCGACGGGACTTGGGCAGAAATCATGTCGGCAGCGTGATACACAGCTCGAAAGCAGCGGAGCTTTTATTATGCCACAGTCGACTGCTTCCGGTCGTGCGCATGTGGGGTAAAACAGAGCGGTTTTATAATAGATACATTTGAAAGTTCTGTTAAAATGCTACTCTGTGCGGTCGTCACCGGTTTAATAAAATGCATAACATAAAGCGTCTTTGGAGTTTCCATATTTTCTACAAAACAAAACTGAAAATCAAGGGTGTATGATGCCATTGGCAGGCGACACAATGACCAGGGACAAGCCACTTCAAAATAGCTATTTCTCTGGATTTAAACATTCTTCGAAACAACATTTGGGATAATGTAAGTACACAAGTCAGCAAAATATATAACACTGTTCTAGTGATTTTTGGACATTTTAACCAAAAAAAAAAAAACCTTACATTGTGCCTTTTAAAAAAAACAGTGTTTCCATTAATGTTGTGTGACACCTTTTTTTATTTTTTTATTTTTTTTTATTTATTTTTTTTTTCAGCCACAGTGTTAGCCATTACTTTTTAATCAAAGGAGATGTAGGCGTATATCTTTAGCAAAGCAGTGTGTAGAGCCACTTCTGGGATGCTTCGGAAATGCGGCGCGGCAGGTTTAAACGCAAGCGTTGACTAGAGTGGCCTAGGGCTGAGTATCGAGTTCGATACTTTTTAGGCACCGACCGAATTGCCTCTACCATTGCGTATCGAAAAACGTCTTGTCGTTCGGTACCAAATTTCGATACCTAAGGGGTTAATCTCATCAATGTCAGTGAGGCGCAGATCAATCAGTGTTTGACATCCGCGAGAGCGATGCGACAATGTACGGAGCAGTCTGCTCATGGTATCTTACTATAGCCTAATACACCGATAGGTCTGCACAGTCGGTCTGAGACTGTGACACTCAGAGATGTGGCTCACACGTGAGGATTTAGTGTGAATGCGTCCCAGCCCCCGTAGCTGTAAGGCTACATTTACACTGGTGTGTTTTTGCTTTAAAATGAAAACGATCCTCATCTTACTGGCGTTTCAAGCCGGCTTTCCACTATCTCCGACAAATGACAGACCGAAAGTCATTCATTTCCAATGGAGAGTAGCGCGGGAGCTGTGTAGAGTTCTAATCATATGCAGATGTCCGTTCATACTTCAAGACCGAAAGCACGTGTTATGTGACCATTCATGCACACTGTAGCATCATGCTACATAAGACCAGGGTTTAAATTGGGCCGAGCCGTCTGGGGCTGAGCCCCGGCTCTTAACGTTATAGACTCCAGGGCTTGACATTAACTCTTTAACGCCAGACAAGTAACATGATTAGCTATGTAAACACCAAAACGCAATATTATTCTGATTGTATTACATTTAGAGTAAGTGGCGAATAGTGGAACCCCTGCATAAGACAATAAATAAGATTTATATTCCGCTTTTACTCAACTCACTTTAAACCACCAAGATTTTGTAATAACTTCCCATTGCCATGTGTGTTTTGGCCATGTATTGTTGATGAAATTAAATATTATAACCTCTGAGTCAGAGCAGCGATCATGGAAGAGAGAACACAAGCAGACAGCGCTAGAAACTGCTAATGCTTATCAGTAAATCCAGTGGAAAATTAATAGAAATCATGATTCTGTCTGAGCTATGCATTTTAAAACAAACACGCACTCGTGTAAATGTAGACTATTTGAGCTTTATTAAAACTATTTGCACTGATTTTTTGTTAGTTACATTTTGTTCCTTTGTGCAGTGGCTCAGGAGATGAGTCGGAGTCTGTATAAACATCAACAAGCTGAAAAATAATTTATTTATTTTTTTAAAGATAATGTAATCTTGTTCAAATAGATTTCATAAAATTGGTATCAAAAAAAGTATCGTTCAGGAACCGGATGTGTGCAGTGTAATTAAGGGATTATGCTAGCATTAATGGCAAGGAAAGTGGCCATGTATGAGGCGTTTCTTGGAGGTTATAGTACATTAAAGAAGGATCATGTGAGTTTTACGTATGCAGAGTGACCTGTAAATGCACAACAACTGCTTCCATTGAAGTTTTTGCTACTTTTTCGAATTGCCTGAAAAACCACCTCATGTGAGCGCAAAAACTTTCTTGCGATTTTATATGGGAGTTTTTGGGAGAATTACTTGTTTATATGGGATGTTATTTAAATTTGCGCAATTTGAAGGGTAAAGGAAACGCAGCTATATTCTGCTCACTGCCAATTACACAAACACGCACAATATAGAAGTACAGTGGGTACGGAAAGTATTCAGACCCCCTTACATTTTTCACTGTTATATTGCAGCCATTTGCTAAAATCATTTAAGTTAAATTTTTTTTCCTCATTAATGTACACACAGCACCCCATATTGACAGAAAAACACAGCATTGTTGACATTTTTGCAGATTTATTGAAAAAGAAAAACTGAAATATCACATGGTCCTAAGTATTCGGACCCTTTCCTCAGTATTTAGTAGAATCACCCTTTTGATCTAATACAGCCATGTTTTTTGGGGGGGGAAAGATGCAACAAGTTTTTCACACCTGGATTTGGGGATCCTCTGCCATTCCTCCTTGCAGATCCTCTCCAGTTCTGTCAGGTTGGATGGTAAAGTTTGATGCCTCAAGATGCATAAATAGTTTTTATCATTTGCATCACAGCCGTCTGAATCATAAAGTGCCTAGAGATTCACACCTCTAAATTTAGTATGAGTTTTAATGTTTATGTTGTGCATCCCTATCCAAAACGATTTAATAAGTGTCTTTATACCTTCTTGATCTGGCTTTGATATAACAGTAACAGAAATTCATTGCGATTTAAATTCAGGCACAATATATTATTAAAAATCCTTTCATTGAGATGGACAGGCATATTTAAAGCGGCTAGAGTGGCTGTGCGGCTCAACAAAAAGAGCGACACTTGTTTGATCACAGAATTGGCCGTGAGCCCAAGAATCACTTACCATCAGGATCCATTTTCGAAAGCTCTGTGAAATCCTTATCTGAAGCATGACATCCTCCTCACCATACCATCACATAATATCCGTCTTTATTACGTTTTTTTTATTTGCGTAGATGGCCGGAATAGATGTAACCCATCCCAGAGAGTTTAATAAGTGCTTTTGTGTTTCTTCAGGCTGTTGGAATGCCTCCAATGACTCATTCCAGCCTATTTTCTGCTGCACCTGGTGCTGGTGTGAAGGTAGGCCATCTTCAGTCTTGATATCTAACGTTTATATTTGCTCCTTGTCAATTATCATACAAGTGTGCCGGGAACCTTTCAACGGTTATTCTTAGCACGGCTCTTCGATTCATTTTGATTTTCTGTCCATGTTTAGACTCCTGTCGGTGGGCAGAAGCGTCTGTTCTCCCCTCTCATCCCGTCTCAAGAGCCCAGTCCAGAGGGTGGATATGTAGGTCAGCACTCTCAGGGTCTCGGGGGGCACTACGCCGACTCCTACCTGAAACGCAAGCGCATCTTTTGACCGGCACTCGATGGCTTCCTCTAAACTCTCTAAAGGGATCGCTACTTAAATACGGTTTTTGTGTGTGTGTGAGAGGGTGAAAGCGCAATGAACCGTCATTGAGTTCACACTAGTGAAAGGACCCTGAAGCTCAGATGATCGGTCGCATGGATGATTGCTGAAGGTTGTGTGTATATAATTTCAATGTGTCTGTAAATAGTTTTTATTTTGCCTTTTTAATTTTGTTTTAATTTGATTTATTTTTCTTAACCCAAAGATGCGACAGACTCCACAATGAAAGAAAAGGGTTTCCTGTCATGTTCATCTAAACAGTCCTGGCTTTTTTTGTCTTTTTATTTTAATTTGAATCATTTAAACAGGACGGTAGCCTTTTTCTGCTATGCCTCTTAGTCGTGTGTGTATATAGTTGTGCAGTTTTCTAAAAAAGGCTCCTCCACTAAAAAAAAAACTTCCTCACGTACAAGTGCAAAGCCTTACATGCTTGAAAATCATGTATCTGTGCAACGGCTACAGCAGCTGTCTGTTTTCTTCAGTGAGTCACCTGTCTGTCTTTATGGGGAGCTCTGATGCTGGTTTAGTGTTAGATTTAGCTCAATAGTTTTTTTTTTTTGTTTGTTTTTTTTTCCCCCCACCACGTATTTGTGTTGCACCATTTCCCATCTTTGCATCCCATTTTTACAGAATCGGGGTTTTCTGGAGGATACGGATCATGTATATTCATCCTAGTTCTTGTTTTCTGCCTGCTTTCACACCTCTCTTTGACCTCGTTCAACCTGCACAGTTTTGCTGTTGCAAAGCGTTAGCGTCTCGGCCGTCACGTTGTGAAGCCCCAGCTGGTCGGAGATGGAGTATGGGCTGCCGTTCTCCCCTCGCCAGGCTCAGAGTACTGCTCAAAGCACAGTATGCCTGCTGTCGCTTCTGTATTTCCACACACACACTCATTCGCTCCTCAGGTCTTCCATATGGTGCCTTTCCTCTGCAGACCAGCAGAGGGAGCCAGTTAGCTTTTCAGTTGGCACTGCTCCATATTTGTTTCCCCTTTTCTTTAAAAAAAAAAAAAAAAAAAAAACAGAGAGCCAACAGTCTGAAGCAGGCCGGACCTGTGCCTTAGTGTGACATTTATTTTTACCGTTGTAACTGACTACCTTTTCCCCTCTGGTTTGAACTGCTGCGCCCTCAGAGGGGAAGAAGCTTCTACAGACTGTAATGTGATTGATGTAAGATTTGAGTACTTGGTCTGTGTGTGTGATTTTATTAATCTGGTTGGCGTTTGATTTGTGATAACGCATTACCTCTGACTTGTACCGCGGCTTACGATGAAACCCGGAGTTACGCGTGTGCTTTAAAATGGTAGTGTTTACTGTATTCTCGCCACACTGAGCCTCTACTACATTTAAGTTTGTTTATTTGCGGTGTACATTCTTGAGTTTGATTTTACATTTCTTCTCTGGAGTCTCGAACTCGTGTTCTTATGTTTCTTCTAGTCTGTAATGGTATCAAAATTGCTGCTCTATATTTTGTATCCATCTGAGTGAAATTGCACAGTGCAGTATCTTGTAAATGATTTTTCATGTGCGACTGCTGCTGTGAAATTAACTAAACCTTCAGATGTGGTAAATGACCTTCATCACCAATCACTCTTTTCTTCTGTACAGCTCTTCTGCTCTGTTTTTGTGGCATTTGAACAAGTAAATGTTATTTAAGTTCACCTTCATGATGTTTGTGTGGTCAATCAAACCTGCATATCAGCTATACCAAATGGACTTAATGGTCAATTCAAAGGGAAGAGTTATGTTAATATCCATAACCCTATTAGACATGCAGAAAATACATCAAATGCATTAAATTGCTATATTAAAAATGAAGTGTCCTTTGTCAAATGTATTAGAAATGCTTAGAAATTCTAGTGTTAAGCTTTTTCCTTTTTATTGTTTTTAAAAAAATTTTTTTATATATTATACTGGAAAGTGTCTGTTACGAGCTTAGAGGTTGTAACTGGGGGGGAAAAATTGAATTATGCAGTAGAGGTTTTTTGTTCTAATGGATGGTTTAAACTAGCTTAATTTGTTTGAAGATCCAATCTATAGTCACGTAACTTAAAGGGATAGTTTGCCCAAAAATGAAAATTCTTTCCTTAATTACTCTACCCTCATGTTGATATTTTTGATTAAATCTAAGGCTGATTATACATGGGGCAATTTTTTTTTTGAGCAATGATACTTGGGCACTTTCCCATTGAGAATGGGTAACCAATTTCTTTCTGGGTATTTTAGATCGGTCATGGACCGTGTCTCACCTGGTTGCCTGCTGATGGCAACATTTCCCAAAGTTGCCCAGCAAAATTGCTCAAAGTTGCCCAGTGTATCATCAGCCTGACACATCTTAATTTATGTTTTTAAGATGACCAAGTCTCATGGGTTTGGAACTAAGTGGGCTCTCTCTCTCTCTCTCTCTCTCTCTCTCTCACTCCATTAATCCCTCCCTCCCTCCCCAGGGTTGAACCTGGTTAGTACCTGGATGGGAGACCTCCTGGGAAAAACTAGGTTGCTGCTGGAAGAGGTGTTAGTGAGGCCAGCAGGGGGTGCTCACCCTGTGGCCTGTGTGGGTCCTAACGCCCCAGTGTAGTGACGGGGACATTATACTGACAAAAAGCACTGTTTTTCAGATGAGACGTTAAACCGAGGTCCTGACTCTCTCTGGTCATTAAATATCCCAGGATGTCCTTCGAAAAAGAGTAGGGGTGTAACCCTGGCATCCTGGCCAAATTTGCCCATTGGCCTCTACTGTCATGGCCTCCTAACCAGTGTTGGGAGTAATATATTGCAAGTTACGTAATCAGATTACTTTTTTCAGGTAACTAGTAAAGTAACGCATTACTTTTTAATTTACAAGAGAATATCAGAGTTACTTTTTCAAATAAGTAACGCAAGTTTTTTCAATTTATTGATTGACAGCACTCCTGTCCCCATGTTGAGAGAAATTAGATGTTAATGTAGTTCAACATAAATATGAATATGCATTAATTCATCTCACAAAAAAAAAACAAAGATTCAGTATTCCTCAAAATGAATAAAAACAATGCAACTCAGAATATGACGCAAACCTGCAATAATTAAATGTTAACACAAATAACCAATAAGCTGGTGTGTGGTGGATGTTCTGGCGTAATATGGCTGCTATCGCATCATCCAGGTGGATGCTGCACACTGGTGGTGGTTGAGGAGATTCCCCCCTTCTATGTAAAGTGCTTTGAGTGCCCATGAAAAGCACTATATAAATGTTAGGAATTAATTATCTTGCAGTGAATTGCCCCTTAAATTGTGATACCACATTACCTGATATCACGATTCTTTAAATGACAATGCAACTCTGAAAATCATGACTTTCCCACTGGTAATTGTGACATTGTGATTGCACATCACTCTGAAATGAACACTTCATTATGAAGTGCTTCTGAGTAAGCAGAAGCTTTGTAAGAAAGAGACAATAGAGCATGCTGTCGCTACTTTGAGGATGAATGATTCCCAACTATAATACAGTGTGCATCAAGAACTATCCACTGCTAAAGATACCTGTCAAACTTCATCTATCCTCTAACGCTTTTATTTATATCTCCTGGAGGTCTTAGAGCTGATAATCCACTGAGTAATGTCGTATTGTTTTATGCCAAAACAATGTCTCTTCTTGGGTCCTTTTGAATTGGATAAGCCCTGAAGACACCACAATCTGTGACACTTCATCTGCAAACACGTTCTCTGACATATCCTTGGCTCGGGCCGAGAAGATGTATTTTTATTTGTGGCCTTTTTGCTGCTTTGGGACTGGAAAATCATGCAAGACTCTTAACCTATATCACCCACATGAACATCACAGCCTTAAAGGGAAAGTCCACTCAAAGGTTAATATTTTATCACCTACCCACATGTCACCAGCAACCTTTTTTCTTCCATGCAACATAAAGTTTGAATATCTGGGCTGCTCTTTTCCATATAATGAAAATAATGACTCATTTGTCGAGCTCCAAAGAGTGCCAAAATCTTATGGACTGTTTTCGGAGTCCTCAAACCCCATACAATGGCTTCGTTTAGGGATAAGATTAAAGTTGAATTAGCCTTCTGTCATAGATTTCCTGTTGCATTCATCATGCTTCCACAATATTAGCGTTGTTCACGTTCAGACCTGTTAATATCACAATATACACAAGAAAGTCTGTGTGCAGTTTCTTGTCCTCAAGATCCAGTCAAAGAACCAGGGAAAATGCTGAATGTGTTGCGACATCTTTTCAAATGCTGAGCTGTACAGATACAACAGAATCCCATTTTTTACAAAATGCTTATCTAGCTAAAATGCCTAGCTACATAAAAACAACAGAACTGAACAGAGTGGCTAGTGAAGAAGCTGACGTTGCATTGTACACTGGCTAAGTAGCCATGACTATCCATCACAGCTGTATTCATAGCTCGCTAATGTTCTTGATTATGAAATGCCTTGTTTGACTATAGTTCATGTTTCAGTTTTTCAGAGTCATGACGCTTTTGCAGAGTGAAACCAAGATTCAGTCCCGAGGCTTGAGGTTTTGAGACCCATGAAGGCCATGTTTATGTGGTCTCGAATGGTCTCCTTTCACAATTAAGGTATGCTGAACTATATTTCAACCGTGTCAGAACATGAGCTCTAACTGTTAGACCATGGATCTGTTTTCCTTATCATAACATGAAGGAAATTCCCAAAAGTCCTACTACCTGATCTTACTATTCAGTATTTTTCACTGAAAAACTACATCTGATTTGATCTCACAATCATTTTAGGCAAACCTTCAGGATGCTCTTCAGCTTGATGATTTCAATGTAAAGTCAACCTGACCTGGAACTTTTGGAAGGTAGAAAATCAGTCTTGTCTTCAAGAAACTGAAATAAACCAAAACGTGCCCCACTTCCAAATATCTGGCCATTTATCTTATTCCCATTTTCATTCCTCCTAGCCACCACCTCCTTCACATTCGAGAGGACTCAACTTCTGAATCCGGCTTGTGCAGTTTTCTGAGCAAGTGTCATCAACTTGGGTAATTAGATTTATTAAGTCAGTAGAAAGAGTGTCTCTACTCACGACCCTCTTGGAGCTTCACCACTGGGCTCCTCGGGGATGAGTGCTTGGAGTCCTACTCTTCACCATCTAGAAGGGTCTTCCAATCACATCTACTCTTTTGTCACATCTCTCATTCATTCGGACATCGCACTTCATTTGTTCACTGCATATACCTCTGACATTTCAAACTAGATATTTACTGTATCCTCAAGTTTAATGGTGATTTGACTTTTTCTCCTCTCACCAGATCTTTGAGTTGAAGGTCAAGCCACAATGGCCTCCAGCTTTGTCAAAGCTTTTGGTGTCAAGTAGCCTCAGCTTCATATGGCCTTGTAGACATTGTTTACAGAGTTTGTTGAGTGCAAGCTTTTGTTACTTTTTCCCCAAGTCAGTGTGTATTTTCAATCATTTATTTAGTGTTGTCTTTACAACTGTGTGGAGAACTGAAATATCTAACAGACTGAAGAAAGTTGTTTCTAATATATAATTTTAGTATATTTTACATTCATAGGTTGTCAAAGACAAAAAAAGTGCCATTTTCATTTAAACACCGAAGGGAGGCTATTATCACAAGACTTTTATCTATATAATTTGATTTAAAACGCATTTTAGACTTTTATCTTTTTTTCTTATTGATAATGTATAGGGTAAGATACACACACTTTTAATTTCCCTCTTGACCATAGATCTCAACACATTTATTGAATGGTTACGCTCTTAATAATCTCGAGTTATTATTCAATAATTCTGTGAAACACATGTACATTGCAGAAACTTAAGCTTTCATTATAACCTATAGGCCTGTTGAGTAAAATCAGTCATAATCTATTACTATTATGGCATTGCTTCAAATTAAAAATGCAAGACCATATTCAGATGTGTCTCTTTGACCTGGATTCTGTTAATGGATTTGTCTCTCATTATTTAATTATTCAACCAAATTGTCAAAATGCATAAATTTACATAGAATATTTGATTTAGTATTTTACATTAATGGCACCTCTTTGAAAAATAAATCATTTATTTCACATATCCTCCAAAAATCATATAGTTGGGATAGATTAACACCAGCCTCAGAAAATGCCATTGTAAGTCACAATCAATGTAGTTAGTCTTTGTTCATTTCTGTCAGATGGTCTTTTTCTGTATAAATTCAGGGTCAGCATAAACAATATGCACCAGATTTTATGATGGCATGCAAGGTTAGGTGTCATCCTTGATGCCTCAATATGACAATAAGGCGGTCCTGTTGCTTTACACCCCACAACATAATAAAAATAAAGCCCTTCGCCAACCAATAGCCCTCATCTGTGCTGTAGCATTTGCCCTTGAGCGTATCTTTGCTGCATCACAACTTGTTTTTTTAACCTTCTCTGCTCAGATCTCCACACTGTCACCTTAATATCTGCTTAAATTCAATTCAAGTCACGCCAGTGAAGGGCTTGTGACTGTGAGCATTCTTGTGGCTCCGTCAGCCAATCGAGTGCCCCTGATAGACAATTGACAAAAAGCAGAACCTAATGGATTACAAAAAGTGTTTTTCTCTCCTAATTTACCATGTCTAAGCATTCTGAAGTGAAAATGAAATACATTTCTTGCCCTAAAGTATTTCTGTCCCCGAAAAACAGAAAACGGAAATGTATATTTGATTATAAGTCATATATATTGCACACACAGGGCAAGTGTGTCTGAATTACGAGTAGTGTTGTTTTTTACTAATGCATGAGAGGAACGAATATATAGTTAATAATTTAATGCTATGCATGCTGATATGGCGTTATACTAAAACAACATTGTGCGCTTGGGAGAGCAGAGAATTCCTCCACTGACGTGAGTGAAAGCCCCATGGAGTTGGATTTGGCTGCTGAAAAAGGCCGTCCCTGCTGGACCTGGCCGCCTGAAAAGTCACTCTGCACCCACTCTGTCAGCGCCAAAGGTTAAGATTTGAAGATTAGGATTACTCATCAATAAACACAAACAATCTGCGATTGATATCTCCGTAGAGTAGAGAAATGTCAATACAGCCCTCGCACTGCTGTAAGGGGAGACTTTGAATTGACTTTTCGGAGAAGGAGATACTCATAGGGTGGCTTGACATTATCATTTAGAAATACGAAAATGTCAAAATTTTCCACTCCCTTTTACCGGGGAGTAATGTCAAGGTTCCCCTCTCAAATTCTATTTAGGTTTGGAATGTTTTCCACAAAGAATTAGCGCTGGAGGTGATGGGAAGATATTTCCCACTCGCCCTCTTTTCTAAAAAACTACGTTCGGCATCCTTTGTTTCCATGCCTTTCAACCCCTAAGACCACGGCAGGAGGACAAGAGCCTCTTCCGGAGCCTCAGCCTGGTAATTAGATTCAAAGGCTGCTGTGATTGGCTGACCAGAGCTAAGCCTATGTGCCCCTGCCCACTTGGCATTGAGCTGCCTGATAAACAAGAGGAATAAACACTCAAGAAGCCAAAGGGCATCTAAAAAGGCCATATTATATCTCTAATGGTGGATCTAATGCAAACGGCAGCATGCTGTTACGGAACATAGGCAGATCAATAAGACAAATGGACCGCTGCATGTTTTAATAAGCTCGGTCTAACTAGATGACTTCCCCTGCTCTTTGCATGTCGCTGCAGATGTTAATAGAGAACGGCACTCGAGCGCACTACAAGCGATCCCTGTTATTATGTTCTGACGTATGTGCACTTATGCTCTGATTTCCATTTTCTACAAAGCTCTGTAATTCTTTCTGGACAGAGAAGCTCTGCTAGTTGTCTACCTTCGAGCGCTCTAAGGGAAGCATAGCGGCGGAGTGGACGACATGTCAGACGCATTTAGAATTCTGCCTTTCATTTTTCCACCCACACAGTCCCCCTGCTCTGTTGGTGTTGACTCTGCTGTAGAAACCTGTGATTTCCCAAAATGCTGAATAGAAGAAAGGCAAGGATAATAAAACATGCAGGAGGTGATTGGATAGCATTAACTCTCACTGCGCCAGAATGTTCTAGAACATCTCGGTTCTCGGGGGGTAAGCGGCGTCTGGTTAGTATGAATCATCGTCTAGTGAGGCTTGACATGTCATCCTCTTCCTTCAACAGCTGGAATGGAAAATCGTATCTTGCGGGTAGCGTTAATGCTGCCGATATTGTTTGGCCGCTAGGTAATGAGAGTGGATGGTAATGGTGCATGGTGAACTACAAGCACGAGGGCACCCTGGCCGGCCGCATGCTCTAAATGACACTCAACCCCTATCTCCGGGCCCATCTTGACACTCCTCAGCCTCTGCTTTCACAACTTCTGCAACTCACTTAAAGTGCAATTAGGCGGTTGGAGAGTACTTAGTTTATTCTTCCAGAAAACCACAATGTTCTCATGTGTTCGCTTTTTCCAGAAACTTGTCATTAATGTCTTTGAATGATCTGGTGCTGAGTGCTTGGGTTTCTCAATCGCTTCTTTCTGCCAGTGTTATTTTTGTGCAGGTCTTTTTTGTTGTTGTCTTTTTGTTGTGCTCCAAGTTTTTGTCTTTCAACAAAAATGTCCATTAAGTTTAGTTATTTTGTCATGGTTTAACATCAAATGAGCTTAGACTTAAAATTGCAAGAGCAAAAATAAACCAAATATGTCACATTTAAGTTTTTATATCTGTTTAATTTTATGTGTGTATATTCTACATTTGGATGAGTTTTTTTATCATACACTAACATTCAAATGTTTGAGGTCAGAAAGATTTTTGTTTTTGAAATAAATAATAGTTCTATTAAGCATTAAACTGATAAAAGAGACAGTAAATATGTTTAGAATTTTACAAAATATTTCAAATAAATGTGATTCTTTTGATCTCTCTTTTCATCAAAAATCCTGGAAAAAAAAAGTTTCTACAAAAATATTAAGCAGCACAACTGTTTTTTAACATTGATAATAATAATAATACATTTCTTGAGCAGCAAATCAGCATATATAAAGAAACTAAAAACCGGAGACCATCACAGGAATAAATTATATTTTAAAATAGAACTTAATTAAAATTTTGATAATACTTTGCTGTATTTTTTGCTCAAATAAATGTGTTCCTGGTAGGGGTTGCACCGACTAGTCGACTTCAATGCTCTGCCATGAGGCTTTAAGCTTGACGTCGACTAGTCGCTGGTCCTATAGAGGGCACAACAGGATAAGACATCTTTGAAGGACTTCCCCATTTACGCTCTGTTTCCAAACAGTTCAAATGACAAATAAATGCATACTCAGAAAGCGCTCCACAAGACATGTGTGATTATATTACTGGATGCTCGAAACTGAACGGGAGAATGCACGTTTTAAACCGCTTATTGTACAGGTAAGTTAATCGCCGTTCTAATCTAATGCGCTGCTGCACTGTAACGTACACACATAGGCTACAGACAGTAGCGCGTACATCACGCGCATAGAATCATTCAGCGTGGAAATTTCTCAATAAAATAGCTTAGAAACTGAAAAGTAAGGTGTTTGTCACAGCCCCAGACTTATTTGTTCATTAATGACGTCATTAGCGATTAGTCGACTTCAAAAAATCAGAAGTCGTTCAACCCCTAGTCCCTGGACCACAAAACCAGTCTTAAGTCGCTGGGGTATATTTGTAACAATAGCCACAAATACATTGTATAATGTAAAAAAAATTCTGTAAATTTTTACCGTAAAAAATATGGTAGCAACATTTTAGGTTTTACGGTTTTAACTTAAATTTACAGTTAAATACCGTAATTTCATTAATTGAAAATAAAAAATTTAACTGCATTAGCTGTAACATACAACCCTAATATACAAAACTGATAAGAAAAAACTAAGAAGAAACATAGTTATTTAAACAAAAAAACATGTATACAAACAATGTAACTCTGGGGAAGTTAATTTACGGTTATTCACTGTAAATTATATGGTCTTTTTCACTTCCAAAAACGGTATACTACCGTAAAATTATATGTAATGTCCAATACAGTTTTTCACCGTATATAGTAGGGGAATTTACCATTAACCATTTAACAGATTTTTACTGTAGCATTTTTAGTTTCTTACCATTAAATTCACGGTCATTTTTTACAGTGATGGGTCAAAATTATTGATTTTTCTTTTATGCCAAAAATCATTAGGATGTTAAGTAAAGATCATGTTCCATGAAGATATTTTGTCAATTTCCTACTGTAAATATATTAAAACTTAATTTTTGATTAGTAATATGCATTGCTAAGAACTTCATTTGGACAACTTTAAAGGCGGTTTTCTCAATATTTAGATTTTTTTTGCACCCTCAGATTCCAGATTTTCAAATAGTTGTCCTATCCTAACAAACCATACATCAATGGAAAGCTTATTTATTCAGCTTTCAGATGATGTATAAATCTCAATTTCGAAAAATGGACCCTTATGACTGGTTTTGTGGTCCAGGGTCACAAATGTAGCTTTGTTGAGCATGAGAGAAGTCTTACCTACCCCAAATTTTGAATGTGTATTTGAATGTCTTCTTAAACATTTTAGTGTATTGTTCATATTTTGGTCATTTGTTCTCAACATTATGTGTTATTTAAAAGCATTTAATGATACACATTTTGTCTCGTCTTCTTTATTGTTGTTAAAACAAAGGCCCTTTTTTGTTCTCTGTCCAAGTATTAGCAGAGGGTGTATAAGAAAGTGGACAGAACCAGGTAATAGCCTGGTAAACAAGATGAACAAAGTGCTCCCTCCTTGCACAGATCTGCAGGAAAGGCTGAAAATAGGCATGCCTTGTTCTGGACTAATATTCGGCTTCTTCAGATGCCAAGCGACAAAACATACCACATATCCTAGTGTAGGAGGCGGTTACACATCATTCAAGCCCAAGTGCATTCCATATTTACTGTTCTGTGAGACAGGTGCTGGATGCACGACCAACTGCACTTACATTGCATTCATTAGTCCATTCCTCAGAGGATCAAATTAATATTTTACAGCCTTTTTCCAAACGCAACGGTGCCCTCATGCTAAGACTACAGTTTGGGACACCAGCCAGACGAAAAGCTTTTCTTGGCATTGCATTGAGAAATCGCCTTTCATGTTTCAGTGCTCGTCTATACATGTGTGCTTCTGAGTGGGCTGAGAAGTAGCATACGCTTATTGCAAAGTGAAAATAGGAGCAGACAAACTGCTCGCTGAAGATACGCCGTACCAGATGCACTCTGAACACTGGCCTTATTATTTTGACTAAGATACATTACTGCCCCGTATCAGTGTAAGCTGTGATATTTCAGGCTAACTTATGGGGTGAAAGGGGAAAGAAGGGTAAGTGAGCTGTGAATTTGCCTCTTCTGATCCAGGATAAGCAGAATAAATTGAAAGTGCTTGACATTTCCATTAAGGTGCACATTGGGAATGTAAATGGGAGCCCTTTTGTTTAAGCTGTCCGCAGTAATTCAGTCTTCAGCGGTATTTATTGTCAGCATGATGAAAACCAATAGGCTATTCAATCCATATAAAAGTCCAACAGACACCCTTGCATGCCCACTTGCATATTTCACCGTCTGTCTATTGGATATGTCAGTGTATACATAAAATGAATGCTGTGCTTCGTGTACCCAGCGGCGCGGAGATGCGTGACCTTTAAAGAAGTCCAACTGAAAGAAACCTCCATTATCACAGCAGTGAGTTAAATCTGTCGACAACTGAAAGATACGACCGAGATAAGACGGCAAACTAAAGTACAGCACGAAGATCGGTGAACTTTGATTTACAATCATGATTTCGCGGAATTGAACGAATGCTTCAAGAAAGAAGAAAGCGAGGACGCGAAGAAGCCGCGTGCATGGATCTCTCTCACACATCCATCATCCCACGCGCGCTGTTCTTCAGGCTAAATTCAACATGATTCGCCTAATGAAACCGATCGCGGCGAGGTTTTAATGGAGGTGGAAGGCGAATCTCCTGACAGCGAGCTTGAGTTTTAGTCGCCGTTAGTTCCAGACGCACAACATTGCTCCTCATTGCAGAGTTCTCATGCATCCAGTTGGAGACACCAGAGCTTGGAGAGACATGTGCGGTCTTTAGCAGCAATAATCGCGGCAGGAAACCAGTCTGGAGGGACGGTTGATAAAAGCAATAAATCCCTACTGAACATAAGTGACCCGACGCGCTATGAGAAACTTCAGGGTTAGAGCTTCAGTGGCGCGGATGCTAGCTATACGACGCCTTGTGATGGTTTAAAGTGGAGCCTTTCTGAGACACGGGAACTTTTTGGATTTACCATCGACATACTTGCGGAGATGACAAGAAGACAGGACGACATTGCGCCATCACCTGTTATCTGAACACTGTGATTAGTTCTCACAAAAGCACTGAATCTTTATTGCCTTTGAACCTGCTTTCAATACATTCCGCTGTTAGACATGGGGACTAGTCAGCTACGGACAGTAGACGGGTTGATTTCTTAACGAATACATAGCCATATTGTTTTTATTCCTCTTAACACGTTGCGTTCGGTACATCTATTAATTTCGCACTATGATGGAACCGCCACCTTGCGCTAAGAAGAGCCTGTCTCTTTCGCTGCCGGTTCCCCGGGAGGGACAGGCGACCCTCAAGCCTCCGCAGCATCTGTGGAGACAGCCACGGACCCCCATCAAAATCAAACACCGCGGTTACTCTGACACCGACCGGCATCACCACCGACAGATAGAGCGCTCAAATGCCATGGACACGAGTGACCGGCCGGGGCTCAAGAAGTCCCGCATGTCCTGGCCATCGTCTTTCCATGGAACCACCAGCGCGTCCATGAGCAACTGCGCTGGGAACAAGCGGTAAGAAAGCCGAGTGACTTATTGCGTGTGCGCAAACGGGCTATTTCTGTGTGATGGACGCCCAAAACTGATAATAATGATGCTGGAAGGGTTAATAGTGCTTTGTGTGGAGAGGCGGGACGCGTGGGCATCCTTGATGATGCGTTATGCGTAACGGCTCCAGCATCTCTCAGAGATAGCGTGAGTTTGAAATGCCTCGAACGTGACCCCCCAGAAGTAACCTCGAGCCGGTTATGAGCAGCTGATGGCATAACCGATTACTAAAAATGCTAATCAGCTGAATTAAAAGTGTAGAAGAAGCGCACGTAATAGGGTTTTTGGAGAGCCCGGGCCCCCGTGTTGTGGATACCACAGAGTCTAGTGTGACTGATAAAGTGTAGCGGTAAAAAAAAAAAAAAGCACGAATATTACAGTAATTTAGGATCATGGCATATGCGCTTTCGCTCTTGGCACGTGCAGACACCATATGCGCATGCCAAAAAAATTAACATGATCTAATCAGGCACTTCAGCATCCAATTATTGACATAATGGGGGGGGGGGGGGGGGGGGGGGAGTAATG
>NW_015505276.1:70328-79524 GCF_001515645.1 Sinocyclocheilus grahami
GGGTAAAGACAATGTATTTTTGTTTACTGTAACATGCTATGATTTTAGTGTACAGTTTTCTGGTTCTGTATCTCTCTTATGGCTTTATGATAATATATGTGACCCTGGACCACAAAATCAGTCAAAAGCAGGGGTGCCCAAACTCGGTCCTGGAGGGCCGGTGTCCTGCAGAGTTTAGCTCCAACTTGCCTCAACACACCTGCCTTCAAGTTTCTAGCATGCCTAGTAAGAGCTTAATTAGCTGGTTCAGGTGTGTTTAATTGGGGTTAAAGCTAAACTCTGCAGGACACCGGCCCTCCAGGACTGAGTTTGGGCACCCCTGGTCAAAAGGGTACATTTTTAGAAATTGAGATTCATACATCACCTAAAAGCTGAATATATAAGCTTTCCATTGATGTATGGTTTGTTAGGATAGGAAAATATTTGGCCTAAATACAACTATTTGAAAATCTGGAATCCGAGGGTGCAAAAAAATCAAAAGGTTACTGGCATCCATTTAGCATTCATAGAATCTTTCCATTGCACAAAAGGCTCTTTATAGTGGAAAAAGGTATTATTAAAATCGTCTTCACACTAAGAAAAAATGGTTGCATTTCCTACACATCCAAAAGTGTATAAATGCAATCTAATGTTAGCCAACAAGCTGAAGCATGCACAGAAACACCAGAAGCTCTGTATTCCTTGGATTTTCAATTGCACTACCACAGCACTGTGTAGCGCTGTTATAAATAATCAACTCAAATTAGTTTTTTACAGAGAAGCACATTTGTCAGCCTGACATTCATGTCAAATTTTGTGGGTTTGCACGATATGCTGTAGCATACAATACACTGCTTTTACCCTCAAGGATAAGTGTGGGTGTTGCTCGTTGTGCTTGTACGTAGACTGATGCGCATACAGACTGATGTTAGTGCTGGAAGAGGTGAAATGTGCCGTTCTGTTGAGTGGCGCCTCACCAAATTGGGTGATTATTACTGTAATAATTAGCTTCTGTGAGGGCCATGAGCCCCAGGGGAGGCCGAGAGCCGAAAGGCCCTGGTTTCCTTCCTGTCAACTTTTGCCTAGGCCACAGACGGCCCGCACGGCAGGCTCCTGGGAGACAGGCCAGCTCTGCCTGACTGTATAGTAAAGCCTGATTTGTATTCCCTTCCCCAGGACACGCTCACAGCCAGTCCAAGAATTAGTGCAGCAGCACTGACTCCGACTGTCCGGCTTCTACTGTGGGCGGGCGGCACAGTGCGAGAAATAGAGAGCGAGAGACAGATAAAGCTGCGTGTGAGTGCGTGTGGCTCTGCTGATATGATGTCTCAAGAAGCAGAGTGAGATGTCCATGTCTATCTGCTCACTTCCTCATCGCACTCATCACAACATAATCTGCCAGCAAAGGCATAGGTCTCCAAAGGTCATCCAGTATGTGTTGTGTCAATAATTGTGTTTACATGCAACATCCTCAACGGATTATTCTTAATAACTTGACAATGTGAGGTCACAAAAACGGCTTACATATTGTTTTTGTATTATTGATTAAAGGTCATAACCAGTTTAAGCTAAGCTTGATAGGCTCATTATATTTATTTGTATAGTGTGTTTCACAATACACATTGTTTCAAGGCAGCTTTACAGAAAATCATAATATTATTAATATTGTGATGCCTTATGGTAGTATTTAGCAGATTAGAGCTGGGCGATAATATAGTTTACATTTTTCAACAATACAAGCAATCAAGCTGTTGAGATAATATAGTTACATTTTGCAACTATATAGAAGTCAAGCAATTGAGATTTGCAATGTAGTATATATTATTTTATGCGAGTATACTGTATGTATGTGGATACATTTGGATATAATATATCCAACTTCATATACAGAGCTGAGTGATAATCCACTTTACATTTTGCGACAACATAAACACGAAGCACACAGCCGAGATTTGCTATATAGAATATATTGCTCGATATAAGTATACAGTAAATGATCCTGATTTTTTTGTATGTAAATACCTGTAATGGCTTTCTGTCAGCATATCCGTTGTCTTGTGTGCATCTCTGTTTACGTTTTGACATCAAAACCGATAAAAAAATGGACATTTAGCTATAAAATCTCAAACCTGTTTATGTCATATACGCTTTTAAGATACACATATTTTTGCTAGATATCAAGCTGTTCACTTATGTATGGATGGGATGGTGTGTATGTATATGTGTGTTTGTGTGCTGGTGTGTTTGTGCATGCATTGCTGTAGGCTTTGGAGAAAGACGCAGATGATAATGAGCAACTGCATGTATGGTCACATCACAGAGATATGGTGGTGGAGGGCTCTTCGTCGCAGTGACAAATTTTTATATTTATTCTTTTTACTCAGATATCCCGGCAGTCCTTTAATGGTAGCTCAAAGCAGGGTGCCTTGCCCCCAGTGTGTATTTATTGAGCTTAAGTAATATACTGTTTTGAGTCCAGAGGACCCCCTCCATGTCATCTGTTCCTCTGAGCCTGGGGCTAAACTTAAATCAACCTCATACACAGCTGCATGCCCAATGATACACTAATGCCTCATGTTTTGCCGTGTGACACGTTTGAGGATGATGAAGTTCATGCCCTTTCGTGACAGACTTATATCACCCTTAAAGGAATATTCAGGGTTCAGAGCAAGTTAATTTCAATCATCAGCAGTTGTGGCACAATTTTGATTACTATAAAAAAAACTGCAACTCTTCCTTTGTTTTCTTTAAAAAGGAAAACTCGGAAGTTACAGTGAAGAACTGTAATGGAAGTGAATGGGGACAATTTTTAAAGGATTTTAAAAAATGTGAAGCTTGTAATTTTATAAAGCACTTGCATGTGTATTTTTAGATCTGAAAAGGTCATTATTTTTCAAATATAAAATCTGCATGTTCTGCTTCTCTGGGTGAATAAGCGGCACAGTTTCGTCTAATACACGATAGTTAAAGCTTGCGTGACACTTGTGTTGTCAGCATCTGCCATCCCACTATATGAGAAAACTCCAAATGAACTTCATATCCAGAGCTGCACTAAGAATTCACTTCACAAGGATTTCACCATTTCATTTAATAAAACTATTGTCAGATACATACAGAAACCACCCAAAAAGTTTTGTTTAACATAAAAAATAACACAACTATTGTACAGCAGAATGTACTTTTTAAAACTCATAATAACAATAATAATAGTTTATATAGTTTATTATTTTATTACTAATGATTTTTTAAGGAATACCAAAATATTATTTATTTTTTGTCCTTTTAATTTAAACAATTAAACCCTGTTATGCAGCTCTTTGTTTGCCAAGAAATGAAAGGTATTGTTAAAATTTAATTTATTAAATTTTATGCACTGATTTGATTACCATTGTTTGTAATTTATTAATTTGTATCACATCATAAAACACAGAATCCAGAGGAAAAACCACCACATAATTTATATAAAAACAATACATTTAATAGGGAATTATTATTGTTAAATATTCAACAAGTTATTAAATTATTAAAATTTTATGAATTGAATTCATCAGACATAATTTTGATTATTAACATTTGAGTTAAAATGTAAAAAAAAAAAAAACAGAAACAAAAATTCAAATGAGAAACAAAGAATTGGGGGGGGAAATAAAACACATTTCTTAGGACCCTAAGTGCTGTCGATTGAGTGAATGAATTCCTTTAAATAAGCATTGTTGGTGGAGATAGTCTGAACCATTTTCAGGTAGATGTTTGTAGGAACAGTCTTATCTTATACAAGTTTCCAGAAGACGTTAAATAAAATGGAAAGTAAACCCAGAGGGGCATATCTGCTCTCAGTTCAATCACTGGAGGCGATGTGACCGAGCACAACTAGAGAAGTAATCAGCGGTTCTCTCAGGATCTTCAACCTCTCAGACCCTTTGGACCAAAAGAAGCCCATTGTTCTCTCTGATAGTATTTTTCCCACCTGTATACACTTGTCCATTACTTTTTAATACGCCAGTTTTTAGTGGAAGCATGATGACTGATTTATTAGAAACACCATGACTCCAAACAGAGTTTTGAACACCTTTGGTGCTGAAGATTGATCGTTCGGCTTTAAGTCTTTTTGATTTACTATTCAATGTAATCACATCCTTCTGTTTACTCCCTTCCAGCCATAGCTCGTACTGTTTTTGAGCCTTTTTAACCGTACCTCCCACTGAAATATCGAACTGTCTCTCGTATTCCCAAACTCACCGGCTCTGCCTTCAGTCATTAAAACTTGATAGGACTACGTGCAGTACCGTTTCTCAGATGACAACGGCTGTTATTTCACATGAAATGAATTTGTGAAACCTTACCTTGGGTAGAAGGTAGCATTATTGAACGTGTCCCATACCCCAGTGCACTCTGGGAAGTTACCACTAAGGAGAGAATGCCCGACGCTGAACAGAAGAACAGCTCATCCTGCAGTTCTGTTTCTATGGTTACATTTTGTGCTTGTGTAAAATAGATACATTTTTCCCAAAAAGGCAAAAGGAAGTTTCAATCCCTGATGCGCAGTATGTTGTTTTAATATGCTGAGGCAAGTATGTTTTATTGCTGCTAAATGTGTAGTGGATTTACACGTTCAATAAGCTGCCATCTCGGAGAACGCACAGATTTCCTGTAAGTCACATTGTTCCCAGATGTTGTTTATGAGTGTTTATTATTTTCAGTCACTGGCTGGTTTTTGGTCTGCTTTGTTGCGCCTAGAAGTGAATCTATAGATGAACTACGCTGTGTTTATTTGACAGTCTACTGGAAAGCCGCCAAGCTTGTTAAGTGCTTAATTTGATACACCTGCGACTAATTAGCTCAACAATTGCATTGGCATTTACGTTGTGTAAATATACTTCGTACCCCATGCAAACCAGTCCACAGGTACACACTAATGGCCATTATTATTGTCCATCCCAAGGCATCTTCATTGCAAATCCGCCACCGAAAATGCAATCTATCCTCCCATATATTGCTTACCTAGGCTCCATATTTATTTGCCTTTGCTGCCCTCTTGATTCTCTGAATTTTCATACTTCAAAGCACTCAACATGTTCCGCATCCTGCGTTTGAGTGTCTTTTTCTGTTTCTTTCAAATGTCATCTTTGTTGCCCCGACGATCCCTAGCAGATTTATTGAAACCCACCGACACTTGAGTCTCTGTTGTTGTCTGGTGGCTTTAGCCCCTCCTTCCTCTTTTGACGGATGAGTGTCTCTCACTCATATCTCTGGCTTTGAGCATATGCGTGCCTGTGTTTCCTCTTCTCAGCATCCTCCCTCCACATCACGCAGTCCGTATGATTCTTTGTGCATGATAATTACTGACTTCGATCTCAGCTGTCCGCTTGCTGCTTTTCTCTCTCTCTCTTTTCCTTATCATCTTATTTGTCTGATTTTCACTCTGTACCCCTTGCTTTCTCTTTTCTCCAGTTGCCTTTTGTGCTCCCCTTACCAAAAAGTAGTATACTTCAAGTTTATTTTAGCAAGTATACTTAAGTAAAGTTCAAGTATATTTGTAAGTATACTGTATGTAGTAAGTATACAAATATCAGTGTACTAGTAGTATACTTGTAAGTGTACTATTTCAATACTCCTTGGGACTAAATTGGCCCACTTTCTAGTAAATAAAAGTATACTTTTAAGTATACTTTAAGTATAACAGTAGTAAACTTTGAGTACACAACTAGTTTACATCAAAATGTTTAGTTTGTACTGCAACTATACTAAAAGTGAACTTATAGGTATACTGATAGTTTACTAATTAAATACTTGTAGTAGCATTTTTAGTACACTTTGAAGTATAGTCTCAGTAAACTACTAGTTTAGTAGTTTTATACTGCAAGTATACTCGTAAGTTTTCTTTTAGTGAACTTTACATCATACTTTAAGTATACTACTATGTCCCTATTTAGGTATTAATTTGTTTATATTTTGTTACATGAATATCTGAACATACAAAACATCAAAAGAACAGGGTATCTGCTTGTAAACAAAAACATTTTATTCTAGCTTCATGCATTCTTTTTTTAAACACTTGAATGTGGATAAGTTTCATAAATAAAAAATAAAGAAATAAACAACATTTTGAACAAAAAGCTGAAAAAAGACTATGAATTGGATTCAGAATGATAATCAAAACGTAGATAAAGTCGATCAACACCCCAAAGCTTGACAGTTATTATTACCTCTTCATTGGTCGACATTTTATTCCATAATGTTACATAGTTTTGATACTGTTTTATGTCTGATGATCGTGTTAGATTACATGTGGAAGCACCTGTTGTTTCGGTTTCTTCTTCACTTGTGTTTTTTGGAAATTCTGTACAGAAGATGTGTACTAGCACCCCCTACAGTATAACAATGAAAACACAGATTTTAGGAGCACAATTATAGCTAAAATATATTTAGACTTTTTCAAAGTATAAGTCAAGTATACTTAAATGTCATTTGAAGTATATTTCTGAGAAGTACATAAAGCCCATTTCTGAGAAGTACATACAAAGTAGACTAAAAGTATACTTTCCTATTTTTAGTTTAAAAGAAGTATACTAATAGCACACTTGAATAAACTTCTTTTTCGTAAGGGTCCCCATTGTGCTTGCTTGCTTCTCCGGGCCTTGTGTGCCACTTACATTGTCTCTCACGCACTTTGCTCGTGCTCACCGATAATCGTAATCACACCGCTGGCCTATCTTTAAATCTATAATTTCTTCCCACTCCCATGCAGAGATCATCCGAGGACCGGCAAACTCATCTAATTCTCCCCTTTCCTTCCATTTCCCCAGTGGCTGAATGAACTGCCCGCCATTAGACTTTCTGCCGTCACTTATTACTTCTCCCATTCCCTGTGGGTACAGCCCTGTAAATGATACTGCTGCCTTTCACGAAGCCCTTGCATTCTCGGTGCCATCCATCAGTTCCCCACGACACTTTACAGTAGAGCACCAGGCTTTTAGCTCACACCCAGACACATCCGCCTGCTCTCAAGATACCTGCGGTTTCCCTCTGCTCCATCTCTGCTCTGTGTAATTAGCCTGGCTATCTGAGAGCTACACGGTTATAAATGTAGCGTCTGGACCAATCAAACACACAATATATATTTTGTTAGCTATATTTAACAAATACTCTGTAACACCCCTCAGTTAACAAGCCATATGAGGACCTATGGATCCTTCCCCCGAAATGCGTAACACCTCAGGAGGGCAGAACAGGACTCTGGTTCCATGGCAACCAACGCTGATATCACTGGGTTTATTGCCTAAAGGAATGCAAAGCAGGGAAAATCACTGCCTTTTCCATAGGAAGAGACACAGTGCAACGTAGAAATGGACTCTTTTCTAATTAATCCATAGGAAAACCTTTCTTTGAATGAACACACATATCCTTGAGGTCATTGTGTATGTTGTCTTTGAGATTTTATACTGTTTTATGCAGGCTTATGATGGAAACACTCATTCCTGTCATCTTGCCTATATGTAACCCTACCATGTTTAGTATCTATGAATTCGCCTTCTGATGATCTAAACGAGAGTGTATATTATATGTTGGTACATAGGCAATATATTAGTGTTCTTAGAGTCATTAAGTAATTTCGATTCAAGTTCCATATGCATATTACCATGCTTTCACACAAAGGGTCATAAAAATCCCCAGTATGTCCGACCTCCCGCTTGGGACGTCAGCCTTTCTCATTGAACAAGCCCTCTCGAGAGGCGTGAATCTTCGCAGACTTTAAAGGCCTCACATTCAGTGACCCGCCCAGAGTTGGTGGTTCTGTTAGGTTTTGAGAAGATGTGAGCTACAACGCTCCAGGACATCCTAAGCTCGTGCCAGGCTTCGGCCTTGACTTTTCCATTCACCAAGATTCTCTGACTCAAAACTGGTTCTTTTACATCAACCAACTTCAGCAAAGATCAACTTGAACCTTTGGACTGCATCAAGCCTTTCTTTCAGACAGACGAGACGTGCAAGTATTTAAACTTAGTCTTATTAATTGATAAATTAGGTATCATTTGCACCTTTTTACAAAGGTGTGTTTGAATAAATATTTGTAATTAATTATAACTAGTTATGATTAATTATTCATATTTCTCCTATGAGCTGATTCGCTACAGATTGGTGGAGGAAATGCAGGCATGATAAAACGATGGTTATGAGCCTAAACAGTCAACCTAAAAGTATGTGCGTGACTTGAGATACGCTGTTGTGTCCCTATTTGCTAGCTTGTTTAAATGCAGATAAAGTGGGGGCTTGAATTGGTACCGCTATTATGATTGGAAGAGTCTTTATGTATTTCATGCTTAATGGTATCAGTGTAAGGTTAATCTGATTTTAGCAAAGAAACCCTAATTTCAGTATTAAAGCATAAATCTGTTCTGACAAAGCATAAGTCTGAATCTCAGCTCAGCAGCATGTCCAAACTGTACCATAATGTATAATGCTTTAGTGAAGAAATCACAAAATTGCATTATTGTTTAAATTGTTTCTTTGAAGAAGAAATCTCAGTACAGTTATATCAAGGTAGATTTGAGTGTTGCTCCTCTTTCTACAGCATAAAGGCCTTATAGTTTATAATTAGATTGAAGCAATTCATCTACACTTTGACTGCATATATACAAGCAACCTGGTGGTAATTATGTGTTTCACTCGCTGAGTGAAAGTAAAGGGGTAATACTGTACTTTAGTGTGAGGCACACATAACTGCATATACAGTGGGGAAAAAAAGTATTTAGTCAGCCACCAATTGTGCAAGTTCTCCCACTTAAAAAGATGAGAGAGGCCTGTAATTTTCATCATAGGTATACCTCAACTATGAGAGACAAAATGAGAAAAAAAAATCCAGAAAATCACATTGTAGGATTTTTAAAGAATTTATTTGCAAATTATGGTGGAAAATAAGTATTTGGTCAATAACAAAATTTCATCTCAATACTTTGTTATATACCCTTTGTTGGCAATGACAGATGAACCAGAGACACTTTTATTTTTGATTTGTTTATTTTCAACATGTGTTCTGATTTTATGACCCTGTTACATAGGTCATCTAGACAAACACTAGGGCACAACTCTAGTCCTGAGCACCAAATAATAAGCATAATCTGAATAGAAATGCTCTCCTTTTCCGTTTCCCTCTTCTACTTCACTTCCTCAGAGATTGAGCCTGTTGGGAACCATCAGTAAATTCTGAGTGATAATT
>NW_015505276.1:79990-81185 GCF_001515645.1 Sinocyclocheilus grahami
TTTACTTGTGTTATTGTTTATTTTTGTTTTGACTTTATTCTACCTCTCTTTAATCTTATTGCATTTATTTACGTTTGTTTAGCATGAATGTACCAATTCAGCTAAATTGATTTTTATTAAATTTGAGATTTAATTAAATCAATTTGTTTATTTACTTCCGCTTTTAGTTTCCTACAGCTATTAGGACCCCTTTTTTTGTTTTACTTTGACCTTATTTTAACTATTTTACCATCACCATCTTCGCTTTTTGTATAGGATTACAGTAGTTCTAGCAACTGTTGTATCCCTGCTAGCTGAGTGCAGCATCACCCACAAGTGACACCTGCTTAGCCATATCTCTTAGCAAAAAAAAACTAAATAGGTAAAATCTTCCTTCTTCCTTTTTTTTTGATTTCATCTTATTTTATTTCAGTTTTGTCATAGTGACCAAACCTGTGAACCATCAGTGCTTTGAGTAATAGTTTGACCACATGTATAGCCCGGTCATCAGCTGACCCCTGCTTACAGCCCCCTCAACAAAGTTACTCAAATGCTCTCTTTGTGTTCACGAACACAAAAACATAGCACCCTACCTCACTAGCTGCCCCTCACCAGCTATTCATACCTTACACGGCCTACACAGCCGTTCCCCATGCAGATAGCTTAACACCCCTGTACATACTTGCATTTGTCTTGTCCCTTTCTCTCTCTGGTGTTCCCACAAGTGTGCCAGTATGTCGCAGACATTCCACAGACATCCAGCCCTGCCAGCTCACCAGGACCACCTGGAAACCCAGCAGAGCACTGTAATGGACATTCTTCAGCTCAAAGCAGCCAATGACCTGCAATGGCAAAGAAAGGAACAGCGAGACTGTGACACAAGTCAACACCTGACACCCAGCCTGAACCACCAGGACCTGACCAGCATCACGAGGTGAATTCAATGTCACAAATGAACTGGAATATGCTTGCAGACCACAAGGTGAACAGACAGGGAAAACACGGAACAGAACTTCCCCTGGCAAGCAGGCCCAGACCCCCTCCGCCAAGAGTCCGAACCTGCGAAGGGGGGGCGAGAGCCCACTGTTCACACGTCACCAACCAGCAGCCTAAGGGAGGAGCATCCCTTAAAACCTGTCTACACCCCAGAAGCAGCCAGACAATGTTGGATGGAGCAACGGGCCCACATGCCCAACTGCGAACCCTCTACCAACAC
>NW_015505276.1:81225-102938 GCF_001515645.1 Sinocyclocheilus grahami
CATCATCACTAGGATGACAGGTGACACAGCCTCGACACCTGCTGCATAAGCTCGAGGACCCGCACCTTGCTACAGCCTACATCACCACAGCACACCACCTGACAGCATCCCCCACGGCACCACAACCACTCCTGGATGCACCAACAGCCAGAGAGCCACCACTGTCTCCCAGCCGTGAGTGGCAGGTGTGTGTTTGATTGTTCTGCACCTTTGACGTCGCTCACTGTTGTCTATTGGACGGAAAACAACGTTCGACAGGGGGGAATTTGTAGCGTCTGGACCAATCAAACATACAATATATATTTTGTTAGCTATATTTAACAAATACTCTGTAACCCCCCTCAGTTAACAAGCCATATGAGGACCTATGGACCCTTCCCCCGAAATGCGTAACACCTCAGGAGGGCAGAACAGGCCTCTGGTTCCATGGCAACCAACGCTGATATCACTGGGTTTATTGCCTAAAGGAATGCGAAGCAGATAAAATCACTGCATGTTCCATAGCAAGAGGCACAATGCACAGTAGAAATGGCCTTTTCTACTAATTAATTAATAGGAAAACCTTTCTTTGAATGAACACACATATCCTTCAGGTCATTGTGTATGTTGTCTTTGATATTTTTAGACTATTTTATGCATGCTTATGATGGAACCCATTCCTGTCATCTTGCCTATATGTCATGTTTAGTATCTATGAATTCGCCTTCTGATGATCTAAACGAGTGTGTATATTATATGTTGGTACATAGGCAATATATTAGTGTCCTGAGAATCTTTAGTAATTTCGATTCAAGTTCCATTTGCAAATTACCATGCCCTCATACAAAGGGTCATAAAAATTCCCCAGTATCTCAAAACTCCCACTTGGGATACCAGCCTTTCTCATTGGACAAGCCCATCTTGAGAGGTGGGGATCTTCTCCGACCTTAAAGGCCTCTCACCATGTGACCCACCCAGAGTCGGTGGTTCGGTTAGATTCTAAGATGTAAATATCTACAGCGGATCTAAATATTAATAATTAATTATAACTAGTTATGATTAATTATTCATATTTCCCTTATGAGCTGATTCGCTACATAAACAAGTTAAAGCTTCTGAAAATGTTTAATGGGATTACTCCACGCTTGCAGCGTGAGACCCTCTTCAAATGCCCATGCTCCACTCCAGATGTGGGGAAATGAGGCCAAACCGAGGAGATAATAGGTATTATAATACCTGGAGGAAACTATGCATTTACATTCCCATCCATCTCACATCTGACACTGGTAAAAAAGCTGCTGTAATGTTGTTTCTTCCATGGAAAATAAAAACGCGAAAACTCCAGTTCCCATTCATTTTATTTGCATGGAAAAAAGCAATCTGCACAGTTTTTGAAATGTTGTGTTTCATGAAAGAAAAAAAACAACAACATGAGGGTGAGTAAATGGTGACAGAAATTCAATTTTTTGGGATGAACTAACCCTTTATGCTGCATTCAGCCTGGAGTGTTCCTGTAAGGCTTTTGTTTCCCATATGAGAGACATAATGTGTTCCTGTGCTCGTCTGTAACCTTCATATTACTGTAGCTCAGTCGAGTGCTTTAATAAGCAAGCATTAGGCATCCAGCTTCACGGATAACGTTGGCCCTCAGGTTTGGGCATGTGATGTCACGGCTAGCGACATCTGTTTTTCTTCGTGCACCAACAGGCTAAGCTGCACCATGCTCACCCTCTTTTGACCTGTCCTTACCTCTCCGCCTAATGCCTGGAAGAGTGAAACCAGGAGCTTTTCCACAGTACACAACATCTACTGTAACAGATATGATTAGAGGATTGAATTCTAGCATTATTTAGGTCTGAAGTAAGTGCCAGATGCTGACGGAGTAGATTCACATAGCTTTGCAGTGAAGCATGACTGACTTTATTTACATACAGTAAGTATACTTATATATGCAACTTATATTGAGAATTAAATATACACACTAGATGTAAATCAAAAGATCATTGACAAGAAGTTAATGATACATATGGACTATAGTAAAAAAGTAATACATTTAAAATACATTTATTTCATACTAAGTATAGTTCAAATCTATTAACATTTACTGACATATTGCTCGAGACTTACTGATAAAAAATTATAATTAAACTTTACTTGGAGTACTACTTGTGCACAATGCACTTTTCTTAATATTAAGCCTAAAATGTGTTTTAATGTCAATTTTGATGAGGATTGTATGATCTTTGAATAATAATCGGACTTTAAATGCAAAATATTTAGTGTAGCTAAAGTATACTTACAATAGTTCCACTTTATCACAATCAAATTTTGATGAGGATTGTATGATCTTTGAATAATAATCGGACTTTAAATGCAAAATATTTAAAGTGTAGCTAAAGTATACTTACAATAGTTCCACTTTATCACAATCAAATATACTTCAGTACTACATCTGCACAATTAAAGTGCATCAAGTACAAAATTAGTTGTTCCAATTTAGCAGACTTTAAGCATACCAGTTTAGTATACTAAAGTACAATTGCAGGACATTTTAAGTACATAAATATGAAAATGTATTTGTAATATACTTAGCATGAAATAAATGTATTTCAAATACATTTAAGTATATTTATTTTTCACTAGGAGAATTAGTGTAAAAAATCAGATGCCCATTTTCCACAAGTCGGTATGATTCTTTAGGGTCCTCATGAAATGTCTGCAACATATTTTGGTTAAAATTCCTCAATGATCGTGTAAAACAACACTTTTTACCTTGTCAAGGATTTGTTCACAGCAACCTGTTTCAATGCATGTGTCTTTAAATGATAATGAGCTACTGCTCACCACACCCCTCTGTTTTTTTGTGTGTATTTGGTGGTGCGTTACCATCAAAAACAAAACTAACCCACTGCAATCTCAGGGGCTCTGATTTCAGGAGAAAATGAAGACTCTTATGTTCACATTTATGTCCACAAATGTCTACAAAACACGAGACATTGTTGTCGCTAGAGCTGCTCGAGCACAGAGAAAAAGTCTGACAGCGGACGTGGGTGGGGCCTGAGCACTATGGTATCATACTGCTCACAAAATCAAAACGGCTTGATTATTGTGACTGTTTAGGCTATGAGGGGATTTTAAATAAAGGAGTGAATTGATTTTTATCATTGTAGTGTGCATAGGTGCTGATTTATTTTTCTGCCGGTGGGTGCTCAACCCCCGCCCACCTATGGTTTTACCTAGGGATGTAACGATTACCGGTTTGACGATAAATCATGATAAAATTCCCCATGGTTAGTATTACCGTTTTATCTTTTAATTATCATTAAAACCGTATTAGATTACCGCGATTTGAACAACTCGCGATAAATAAATACTGTCCAGCATAAAGCACAGTTTTAAGTAACAGTCTCACGTGCGCACAGCACGCAGAGTAGTTTCGTTTTGAGTGAAATCAGGGCGGAAAAGCTGGGAGGTTTTAAGTGCTAAGGGATTTATACAAATGAATACATGAATGAATTAATTATATGAATGTACCTCTGATGGTTCTGACTGTCTTCAGAAACGATTCGATGGCATTTTTTTTTTTCATCTTCGCTCCATGTAATACCTAAAGGAAGTCTTCTTAATCGCAATACTGCTTTGTCCACGGAGGTTACGGGAAACAGCCTGCTGGATTTACAGAGCCTTATATTTACATTCAGTCTTTGTGCAGTTTCTGTCTGGCCAAAAACGGACCGAATTTGCATGTCCTGCTGTCAATTTTGACTGGTTCATGAAAAACAAGCTTATGTGGATTCTACACATTTAAACAATTCAGAAAAGTTATCTAGAATTATTTATGGATGAGATAAAATCATTTATTAATCAATTATCATTTAAACTTATATCTTTTCTTTATTTAAAGGCTGAAATGTGAGGTTTACCTTTTTATTAAACTTTTTCAAAGCTTTATTTGAACATTTACATTATATATTTCAACATGCTATTAAACTGTTGTCAGTCAAGTTGTCATTTAAAATACGGACATCATTGGTAATGTTATTGTTTTAGTGATTATGCAAACAAAAAGTCATTTTATTTGTTTTTTGTTGATTTATAAATATAAAACTTGGTGAAGTGATTTATGTGTCGTTACTTTTTGAACATCTCCAGCACAATTTAACAATACCGTGATAATACTGATAACCGTGATAATTTTGGTCACTATAATCGTGATAAGAAATTTTCATACCGTTACATCCCTAGTTTTACCCAAAGCTAAAAAAAAAACGGAGCAAACGACCTTGTAAAATATTATGATAGCAGTGCATCAAAATTCAGTGTCATCAGTTTGCCAAAAAGAACACAGAACGTTTTACACACTATTTACACGTGGTAAGGAGCAGTACCAACTAACATTTTGAAAATACGAACACTTTCATGAATCTCAAAATTTACGTCAGAACAGATTTACACAAAAATTAGTTATTTTTTATGAATGAGGCCCATTCTTTCTATGAGGGTTGCGCTTCACTAAATAAAATTATTTAATAAATACCTGTTTACAATAAGCACTTATTCGCACGTACACAGGACAAAATTTGAGGGCGCACATGTAATATCTGAGGGAGCGCAGAGTCATGATCTCTATATGGGAGAGCAAGCCCGCTGCAAGCCGAGAGATTCGTGCTGGCGCCCTCTCGTATTACAATAATGCACTCTTGACATTTGCCATTAAAATAATGCCAAAAACTGCCTCAAATGAACTATGAAAATGAGAATAAAGTCGTACAAGCTGCAATCCATTTCTTATTGGTTAAAACGAACAGAGACTATCTCGTGTTTGTCCGTGGGTGCTCGATCATCCATAGGATCGGCGTCTATGGTAGTGTGATTGTGTGCACACACTGCTAAGACATTTATATGCAAACACTATGTAAATGTAAATTTTGCATCTAATGTCCCCTTTAAATTAGTAACACTTGAGTTAAAATCCAAATAGTCAAAAATAATCACGCAGTGTAAGTCTGATTGGATGAGGCATGTTTGAATGCATTGTATGATAGCCGATATACAGTATGCAATGCAGTGATACATCAGAATCTCTAATAACTTTCTTTGCAGCTGTAACCTTATAGTGGAATGGCACATTGAGCCTAAACTCATATTATAATCAATGAAAGAGATTTTTTAAATCTCACTGGAGGTATACCATTGTATAAATGGTATACCAGAATCCCTACCAATTGAAACCATTGCATAAAAAGTACCTTCATACCAACCAGCACTAAAACAGTGGCGAACTGCAAAGCTTGGCAAAAGCTAAACTGCTATCTCTGATGGAGACAGTGATGCTATTTTGGGAATTGTTGCTCTGTGTTAAATACTTTTTCTTTTTCTTTATCATTTTCTGTGCTGAAATGTTTTTCTAGATTGCTTAGAACAGTGGTTTTCAATTCAATTCTTATCTGACATACTCAGTTCAGTGCACAGAGCTCTCTCCTAATGAGCAGCTGATCTGAATCAGGTGTGTTAAATAAGGGAGACACACAAAATGTACTGAGCGGTGGGTCCACAGGACCAGGATTGAAAACCACTGGCTTAAGCCGGTCATACACTGCGCGATTTTTGTCCGATTTTGAGCCAAATTTTGGCTTGTGCGACTCTTTTTTTTGAGTCGGGCCGAATTTCAGCTTTGTCGTGCAGTGTACAGGGGGAAACGAGAAGCGATAAGTCTCTCCCGACAGACAGTCGGACGGTCGGATGAATTTCTGACATGTCACAAATTTTGGGCGTCCCTCGTGAGGGTAGCCTATCGCACAGTTGAAGCAGAGCTACGAACCGACTGCCCTAAACTCAGTGCTTTTTCCCTCACTGCGCCTGCACAAAAATGTAACTTTGACTATTTAATCTTTAATACAGCAAGAAAGAAAACGAAAAATTATTGTCCATCATTTTGCAATTAATGATAAAGACAAACACGTCGCAAAATTATAAATATTTCAGTTTTAAACCATGAAGGCGAGCCAGTGCATGCCACACAAACAATGTGCAAACTGCATGAGCGTTTTGCCCGTGAAGAAGTTTTAAACTCCAGTCAATTCATTAAGCTACAGAAAGTAAAAGTAAAAACTGTCTGAGCTATCGGCATCTGATGCTTATCGGAATATATTCTCAGAGGAGACGAGAGACATATTGGGTATTGTCTTAATTTGATTTAAAAAAATGCTGATATAGGGCCTACATAGTGAAAAAACAACAACAACAGAATTGAAGTATTTCGTGTTAAACAAGTTTTATATTTTCATTGATGACTGATTATTACAGTGTTCGGACATAGGCTACTTTAGACGGAATTTTAATTATAGGCCTATTCATTGTAATATATCTAAATGTTTTAAATCATTTTCAATGAGGAGTAAGCTAATTTAATCATTTATTATCCGTGCGTCAGTTGTGCGGTAATGAGTTATGAAATTATTGCGGGGCAATTGAATTGTAGTACACCTATACATTTAATAATTAAAGTACCATAATAATAATAGTAATGGTAATAATTTAATTCATTAATTGGAAATGCCAAATCCTCTCGATATCATTGATAGCTGTAGCCGTCCATATAGGCTACAGTGTCATCGTCTGCGCAACTCGAGTATTTCACACGTAGGGCTATAGTGTAAGCACATAAATGAAACTGAACGCAAGCGCTTATTGCGATAGAAAACACTGTAACGGTTTCCACTGATTACAAAATATTTTTGTTTACTGGAGTGGTAATATATTAAATAGGGAAGGGGGCCCAAAAATCAGTTTTGCCTATGTCACGATAAAAGGTAAATCCGGCCCTGCTCATAAATGCAGACCCCACCCACCCGCCCTCACTTTCATATGCTAATAGGAACAAATAGCCATTGCCATTATGTTTTTCTGACAGTGTATTTCTTGATGCAAAGAGACATTTTAAATTTCCAAGCTGCCTTTGGTTGTCTGCAAAGGGGTCGGTTCTCACAGTCATCTGTGCGTCTGCTGTTTAACATCAGTGCATTCCGCTAGTATCGTGTTCATATGCTAATAGGAACAAATAGCCATTGCCATTATGTTTTTCTGACAGTGTATTTCTTGATGCAAAGAGACATTTTAAATTTCCAAGCTGCCTTTGGTTGTCTGCAAAGGGGTCGGTTCTCACAGTCATCTGTGCGTCTGCTGTTTAACATCAGTGCATTCCGCTAGTATCGTGTTGGATCTGCGTGGAGGTGTAGGGAGTCCTGAATTCTGTGCGTTATCAGACAGACAACCTGAATCAACCCACTCCACAGTGGCAGCCTTCATTCCCATTCTCACATTTTGATGATAAGCTGTGTAGTGACAATTCTTCAAGGGATCTTGGACCCTATCTGAGTATGTAAGCGTGTCTGAATGCGTGTGCGTGAGCATTGCGGACTCTTGTCTCAACGGGCGGCAGTTCTGAGAGAGACCGACATACTTGTGTCACCGAGTTGTCAGATCCTCGCCTATGCATTTACACACACTCTCATTCGCTTGTGCACACACAGTGACACCAGAGACATCACAAAGACCGTTGTCAGAGCAATAGACAGGTGAGATAATGTAGGTTGAGCAGCAGAAAGCACACCGGGGAGAGTCTAGTTCAAATTGAGGACAGCAAACAAATCAGAACTGAGCCGACTGCATTACCACACCTGGGGTTTGAGAGCGTCCCTCAGTTAACATGTATGCCATCCACCTGTTATGTTTGAGGCAGGGTTCCTGTTGTCCTACCTGATGTACGATGTCACCAGGGATTTGTAACCCCTAGATAGACTTGCTTCAACCCACTGGATAATTATGAGAAAGTGGTAATCCTGCTCACTGGTGAAGGACAGATGGCTGCGATATCAGCAGAATATGGCTCTGACTCACACTGAACCATGATCCAAGACAATATTGCGTTCGCTTGTACTAACCTATAATGAATTCGCTCGCAAATACACTTCTCCATGCTAAACATTAGTCATTTAGACAACATTATCACTTGGTCCAATGAATCGGCCCGCAGATAAATATAATTACTGCATCCTCAGTGAATTTATTATGCAGTATTTTTATGTTCGCTGGCTTGGTGTGTCGTGATTTTGAGGTTGCACACGGTATAGCGGTATTGCACAAAATGAATATCCTTTGAGAGAAAGAGCGGGAGGATGCGTCGGCCTGCTCGGTTGGAGTCGACTGTGGTCTGGTCATGTGTGAACTGGACTGGAAACTCCTGCTTCTGAGTCACCCGCATTACATAACCTGCAGACAACTAGCATTGTGTTCAAAAAATATAGATTCAGGGTGGTACCAGGGATCCTACAAGTGGTACTTGCTGTGATGCTTAAAATGTCTCTCAGTTTCAGTCAAAACACATTCCTGCTGTGTAGCATCAGTGCTAAGCTGTATTTAATATACTGTAATTGTTTTTTTACCGAAACTGCAGCAGATAATTCATGACAAACTTAGAACAGGCTCTTGCATTATTGATGCCAGGGCACTGCAGGAATCGACAAAGGTCTAACTGATCTGGTCATTACATCACAGTGCTGAGTTACAGTAAATGACACAGCTTCAGTCCCTCGGGAGCATCTCTTGACCTCTTTGAAGCTGATTCAGAAGATGCAGAACAGTCATGGGATAAAACTCCCGCCTCTCGTGGCATTTAAAGGCCTAAGATTACCTGTGTACCCCAGAACTGCCTTCCATGCTGGGACTGAATCTATTATCCTCAGATTCAAAATATATAGGGCTTTTCATACCTGAAATCGTCAACTCTGGGTCATTGTAAACCCCGGGTAAACATAATCCTGGGTTATCCTGTTTTACATTTCACACTTTACCCAGGGTTAACCATTAATCCTGGATACCCTGTTGAAAAAAAAACAGCATATGCCGGTTAGGTATGTTTTGAAGCATGGCAGCTGGTTTGAGCTGGTTTAAGCTGGTCCTTATTTGGTCATGAGCTGGTTTAAGCTGGTCCTGAGCTGGTCCTGAGAAGGAGCCTAGTTGCTTAGCTGGGGTGATTCTAGGATTTTCATTTTAGGGGTGCTCAGCCTCCAATGTATATAATATAAAAAAAAATTAAAAAATTAATAAAATAAAATAAAAAAATATTTGACTAATAGGGTAGGTTGGTATGCTAAACTTATTGTTTATTAAAATTTTACTGTTTGTATTTCTAGTACAAAACTCTTTCTTTAGCTCAAGTATACAAACCTCTTTGCCACATGCACTTTAATATGTTTTATTTCGAAAGTTAAAATTTGTTATTGTTAAAGTATGCTTTCATATGTGTTAAGGGCTTCATTTTCGCTGGAGGAAACAGTTGTAGTGTGATGGAGGGTGGACACAGCAAAAACTTTACAGTAGATAGGAAACTGATTGCTCCCCCATGACGCTTTGTAAACTGTATTTATGACAAAGAACTGCACAGATGCAGATATTATAACAATCTATCGATAGACACACCTTAAAGCCCCAAAAACTGCCCTAGTGACACCCATGTTGCTTAGGACCAGCTTAAACCAGCTCAAAATGCTTCAAAACATACACTCTAAAAAATGTTGGGTTATTTTTTTTAACCCAAATGCTGGGTTCAGCATGTTAGGTTATTTAATTGGGTTGTTTTTAATATTTTTCAACCAGGTGCTGGGTTATTTTTTTTACTCAAATGCCGGGTTCAGCCTGTTGGATCATTTTATTGGGTTGTTTTTAATATTTTTACCCATGTGCTGGGTTATTTTTCTGTAACTAAGTTGCTGGGTTATTTTTTTCTACCCAGCCACTGGGTTAAGCTTGTCTCCGATGAAACAACCCAGCTGCTGAGTTACAGTTAGTGCGCAGGCTTCTTGAGGCCTCTACAGGAGAGAGCGGTTCATACGCCGCCGGTTTGGTGCACTTCTTCAGTGAAATAAAGATTTGTATACACTTTATTTCATTTATAAAACAACCAGATGCTGGGTTATTTTTTTTAACCCAAATGCTGGGTTCAGCCTGTTGGGTCATTTTATTGGGTTGTTTTTAATATTTTTCAGCCAGGTGCTGGGTTTTTTTTTTAACCCAAATGCTAGGTTCAGCATGTTAGGTCATTTTATTGGGTTGTTTTTAATATTTCTACCCAGGTGCTGGGTTATTTTTTTTAACCCAAATGCTGGGTTCAGCATGTTAGGTCATTTTATTGGGTTGTTTTTAATATTTTTACCCAGGTGCTAGGTTATTTTTTTAACCCAAATGCTGGGTTCAGCCTGTTGGGTCATTTTATTGGGTTGTTTTTAATATTTTACAACCAGATGCTGGGTTATTTTTTTTAAACCAAATGCTGGGTTCAGCATGTTAGGTCATTTTATTGGGTTGTTTTTAATAATTTTACCCAGGTGCTGGGTTATTTTTTTTAACCCAAATGCTGGGTTCAGCCTGTTGGGTCATTTTATTGGGTTGTTTTTAATATTTTTCAACCAGGTGCTGGGTAGTTTTTAACGCTGAATAATTTTTTTTCGACCCAACCGCTGGGTTGAGCCTGTCTCTGACGAAACAACCCAGCTGCTGAGTTACAATACAGTCACAGCGCCGGCTTTTTGAGTCCACAGAAGAGAGCAGTTCTTAGCGCCGCTAACCGATTTGGTGCACTTCTTCAGCGAAATAAAGGTTTGTATACATTTTATTTCATTTATAAAGACTTTACTGTGCTGTAGGCTAAATTTATTATTTAACACAATGCAACATAAGGACGAGATGTCAGTCAGCTGTGTCAGCAGCGGTCGTTTCGCACTGAAAACGCCTTTTGCCTTGCATAACATAAATTGATTTTATTTGTTATAGCACTGAGTTTAATTTAACTTGATGTTAAAATTTGTTCTCTAATCTGAGTACTGTTTGTTTATGGGCAGGTTATGGAGTCAGTCACGGCATCTTTCAGCTGCGAGTGAAATGCGAGGCGGCGGTCTGAAGTTCGCAGTTCCCCCGCGAACAGCAGCTCTTCACCGGCTCAGATTTCAGCGACACACCGTGAATTAGCATTATTTCGGTAAAAAGTGATTACAAAGAACGAATACGCTTAAATTAAAATGCTACTTTTAAATGTTACATTTTTTATTGCTAAAATGCTTGTTAAACGAGTTGTAACATATGTAATATTGTAAACTATGCTGTATTCACTCAAATAAATTCAATTTGTCTTTTGTCCATGCCCATTTTGTTCATGCTTAATAATAATTGTTCATCCTTTGATTATTGCTGTTGCCTCTAGTAATTCTGTGTGTGATTTTTAATTTCCAGCCCGTTTTAAGCCAGCAATATAATCCTTTTTAAACAATAGTTGACTTAAATAAAACAACCCAGCATGTTGGGTAAAAACATTTATCCCAACCAGCTGGGTCAAAATAACCCAGCATGTGCTCTGTCCAATATTTTCCCAGCACTGGGTTGTTTAACCCAGCATTTTTTAGAGTGTACCAAATCAACATACGCTGTTTTTTTTTTCAACAGGGTATTCATAGGCTGACATTTCAAATTGCACATTCCTAAACCCCAGGTTATTGTTCTTATATGCATATATGCTGTATATTGGTTTGACAAACACAGCATGCAACCTGTTTACATAACGGCTCTAGCATTGTGCATTCTCAATATATTGCCAACTGTACTATAAGTGCAGCCACATTAGTGACATATTTTATTGACAATGGACTGAAAACATCCATTGTCAATAGTGTAGAGGTGTGTAAAGCACAACTGACATCAAACACCTAGCAGCTTTCTGTTGGTTAAGGTGTTGAATTCACGTGACTACCTTGAACACAAGCGAAACCCGATTGTATGACTAGATTTCTCTGGTGAAAGCAAATTTTTCCTAAAACTACTTTTCTGATTACAAATTGCTGTTTCAGACTCCAGTTGACACATTTTCTGTTTCCATTTGACATTTTTCTCCTCAAACATTGAAACAGCTGCTATACACTTCTGTATACAATTTTGGCATTGGAATGCGGGGTTAACACAGCAAAAGCAGTGCTAGCTCCAGAGCAGGGTTTCATAACCCCCGGGTAAAAAGCGGTGCTAACCCCGCTTATATAAATTACAAGTGTGAAATATTCCTTTACCCCATTACATCATTTAAAATTAGGAACGTAATGGAAATGTGGGGTTTAGAATGACGATGAACCTTGTGTGCTGATTTAGAGATTTCCCCAGCAGCGCTACACTCTGCTGCACTGGGTCTGGACATCTGCAAAAGAGCAGGAATTGAAATTTCCTGTGATGCTGGGAACGGGCCGAGAGCCAGTGATAACTCCAACAAGGGTAATTCATTAGCATCAACACTAAGCACAGCGAGACCTCGATTCTCCCTCTTAAATTCAGATTATCGCCGTCTGCTCTTTCACTTGCCCTACTTTTCTGGCTTCTCCTGTCCCCTCTGCACTTGTTTACGTGTTTGCCCCTGTGTGTGCGTGAACTGATCATTTTGTCAGGCCTTATGCGGCCTCTGAAGGCTATTGGACACTTTTTTTCAGCTGTATATTTGTGTATCTGATGTTATGCTTATGGAACACCAAACGAACGATAAACACCGTAATTGAAAGGAATGCAGTGGAATGTGATGTTGACACACACATCGTGGCGCTCACCCCACCCCCTCTCCTTCTGCTCCTGAGATGCTAACGGATTAGGGCACTTGTCGTCGTCTATGTTTAAATCCTGTCGTCGTGATGGGAGTTGACACAGGAGTCTAGGCATTCTGTGGAGAGAGACAGGTGGACTGAGGATAGGAAAGGGACAGGGAGAGTTCACAGAGGGAGAGAAAGATGGGGTGAGAGTAGGAGAGAGAGACAGGGGCAGAGGGAGTGAAGGGGTAGGCAGATGAAAGGAAGCAGTGGTGCTAGTGATTCCCTCTGTCATAACAGATTCATGGTGGTCTTCCATTTGGCCAAATCAAGTTTGAGGCTGACCCCGGCTGTGATTGGCTCATGTTGTATCACTCATGAGGCCACAGCAGCATGACCTCGTGGATCCAGCCCGCCTCTTTGTGAGTGCTATAAATAGGATACGAGGCCTCAGGCTTCTACTATAATGAGCTTAATTCCAAACAGCCTCAACGTCCAGTGTGAACTGAGCATCACATCTGTATCTTGCTTCAGAAAAGAGCAGTGTGTATGGGTGAGCACAGTTTAAAGAATAAAACTAGAGTTTTCACGTTTTTGAGTTCAGTTCATCCAGTTAACTATTTCAAGTCTTTTGAGCGACCTTAAGTTCCATGACTTAAAACTTGCCACCATTGTCACAACCTATTTAGATTAAGTAAAGTTGTATCAAATGAGTTCTATGCAAATAATTCCAATTATTCATTATTCACATGAGTTTAAATTATTTCATGTTATCTATCAAACTAATCCATCACAAGACAATAAGTTACTAAATGTGACAACAACAACGTGTAAAGAAAATTTGTTAGATAATACAACTGTATTTTGCATCAGTCCAACCCCAGTGCATGCTGGGAAAAGGGTGAATGGGACTGATCCACAAAACATTTTTTTTCATTGTAGGCCTGTTTAAGGATAAAATGCATTAATACAAATCACCAGGTATATCATATATTATTGCATTATTGTGAACAATTAATTCATGCATGTTTCATGTATGTATGTATTTAGTTATGTGCTAGTCATGTTTAATCATGATGTCAAAACTCAATTTTCTAGTGAAATGATAGACTTCTCTATGGTCAAGTATGTCAGACTTTTCCAATCATTTAGTCTGCTTTAGGTTCACGTAGCCAGAACTTTAGACTGAAGGCAGAAGGTCTGTGAACCTTGGCCGCTTTGAATGGCCAAGGACTGCCCAAGAGGCCATATGACTGACAGGTAAAGCAACAAATCACGTTTTGTTTTGTGCCGCGTCATGTTTAGGGGCGTGGAAATGTCTCCACAATAACAAACCGGTGTGTAAAACTCTTGGACGTATTTTCAAGAGTGTGTGAACTTTACATATTTCACATACTTTTGAAAACCCAGCGTTTTGTTGATCCTGATAAGCACTCATTGTCACAGTTGTAAACACGACGGCTTTCTTCTTCCTTGAGGGGGTTTGACATCACGGCATCTTTGTTTTCAGGTGGAACGTTAAAGAACACACGTCTCCCGGAAATCCTGTATAATTCATCCAATCTGACGGCAACTTCGAAACTCCTGATATTTTTTCCCCCAATTTTGTGTGCCATATGTATCAGACATTTAGCCAATGGTCCGTGGGTGTGATGTCTGAGGCTAAGACTAAGTCTGCTTAAACGCTGACCCTTTATTCTAATTAACTGCAAACTCACATTCAGATCCGCCTCCAATCAACAACTGATGAATAGAACCTTTAATAGAATATAATAGAATATTTCATAAGTCCTCGCCTTTCATTTTTTCATCTGTTTCTCTCAGATGAAGGTCACAAAAAGTTAGTAAGTTGCTAAAATTTCTGAATTGTAAGTAAACAAATAAAAAACTACAATGATTATTGTATCCACCACCTTATTTTTCACATTAGAATGGCTGCGGCCATTTGTAAATTTTATGTGTCTGGCTTCTGGTGTCATTCGCTTCCAGTTATTTTTAACTGTACAAAATAGGTCGTTATGCTGCTTGAAACTGCAAAGTGGTATTTTTTTACCATGTTATTTTAATGTATTATCTTCTCGTTTCAGCTAATGAATCAGAAGTCTCACACAATCACAGAAAACAGCTTACTCCCATGTTGAAAAATAAGGTGGATATTTTTGGTTATTATTTCAGTATGATTTACTTAAGAACAAGTAAATTAAGAATTTGACTTAAGAATATTTTTGTACAGAGCAGGCAAGCCACGTGCACATCACACGCCTTCATGCCCCCCATATTGTTTTTGTAGTGTCAATGTTTATGGATTTGATAAGGCGTTTTACTGTTCCCACAATCTCACCACACCTCCGCTCAGGGTGTGCCAGTTTTTCTTGTGATCTGTCATTTATCAGGGCAGTGAGCTTAACCCCACAGTACCATAAAAATTCTTCAGCAACCTGTGTTTTACTCTAATGGCTGCAATCAGCTTGTCAGGCTGGAATTTATGTCAGATGTGGGTTTTTTTTTAGTTAAATGGCTCTCTTCAAGTTAAAAGGTCTAACCAAAATTAGCCAGTTCTCATGACGAGCAAGGCGAATTCTGGTGCTGCGAGCACATGTTAGCGTATGTGTTTGTGAGTATGTGCCTGTATGTGCGAGTGTCACTGACTATTTGCATGTGTCTGGGGACAGAGTGGGAGACAACCAGTCTGTTTGGCCATACTGCTGGTCGGCAGCCCATACATGCTCTCTGCCATACGCTGTAAGAGCCTCCAAGAGCAGACGCTTCTTAAAGCACGGCTGCGGCTCACCAGGGGCGCTTGCTGTTGGTGTTCTACTGTTTTTTTAACCCTTTAGCTGCTAGGGGTGGACAGTATGACTAAAATCTTCTAACATGATTTGAAATTAGTTATATAATCTATCCATTTAATCAGTATATTAGGGATGCACGATATTATCGGAATCGGCCGATAATGGCTTAAAATGTAAACATCGATTTTAATGTTTAGAAGCTAGCTTACATGAATAAAAACATGGCAATTGTAAGTTTAATTATTTACTATATACAGATTCATTCATTACTGTAGTATGTAACATTTTTTCAAATGGATTATGAAACTTAAATACAAGGAGCTCTTAAAGATTTTTTGAATTCTTACAGCTCTTTTGCTTTAGACCATTTATTAATGTTAAATCCACAAATAAAATGTTAAGGTTTCAACTGCATCTGTCCGGAAAAAAAAAACAGCAGACATTGATTTTATGATATAGTTGTTTTCAAAGCTTTCAGTTTATTTTCATAAAAAAATTACTTTAATAATATTAGTTTAATAATAAAATAGTTTTCACCCCCATCCCCCCCCCCGGTTCTTAATGCATGGTTTTTCCTTCTGGAGCATTGGTGAGCATTTGAACCAGGGGCGCCGCTAGCAATTTTGGGCCCTATGAAGGAATATGAGGTTGGGCCCCCTACCGCACCAAACATACACTATATTGCCCAAAGTATTGGGACGCCCCCATCTAATGACCAGGTTTGACTACTTTAGTAATTTCCACAAGTACAAATCTTAATGTTTAAGCATATAATGATATTCTAGGGAATTGTGTGCTTCTAATTTTATACCAATAGTTTGAACAGGACCCTTTTTTATTCTAACACGACAATGTCTCTGTGTATAAGGCAAGGTAAAAAAAAAAAAAAAAAAAAAAAAAAGATTACTGAGAAAGTGCGAAAAATGCAGAAGCGAGGTAGATACATTTATAATTTCTATTACATTACTACTACTACTACTGTTGCTACTAATAAAACAGACCTCTGGGGGCCCCAAAAGTGTGTGGGCCCTTAGAATCGTCCTAACTCCCCCTCCCCCCTTAGCGGCGCCCCTGATTTGACCCTTCTGTAATAGTTGCATATGCACGTTATTCAGGACAGTGCTAATAAAAAATAACATGCAATTTTCATGAGCTCTCTTATTTTGTTAAAATTATTAACATAGCAATTCTGTAAACTTATGAGCACAACTGTGTATATATATATATATATATATATATATATATATATAACTGACATAGTCTATATGTATATTTTTTTCTGGATAATCATCAAAAATGGCTTATATTTAAAAAATTAAATCAATTTTTCGGACTTCGGTAAATTAATTACTTAACAAACGAAAGATACTTCATCTGATTTCATCATTTTCTCTTTTTATTTGGAACTTGATGGATGCCATCCAAAAAGATGATTATTCATAACAAATGAATGATAAATCTGGCATCAGTGCCCAAACAGCTTCACATTATGTAACATGAGTTAAAAACAAAATAAAGTAATATTACAAAAGCGCAATGAGCCACGTTCAAAGCCACTGCACATCAGCTGAATTTTATATTAATGTGTCAAGTTGTTATGTTGCTCAGTAACCGAAAACAATTATGCACAACGCAATGGGAGTTTGACAACACTCCTTAATAACAAGTTCTTCGTCTTTCTGATTCGGTTTGGACACATTCCACTCTGTTTTTTCACATCAATCCATGTTTTTCATTGCTGTCACATGTAAATAGAAAAAAGGTGTTTCTTCCATTGTACGTATAGCTTTTCTACTTGCCCTGTTTTCTGCCTTTTATTTATCTATCCACCAATAACCGCTTCCTCCACTGCATCCACTCAATCCACCGCCAATAACTACTCCCAGTGCGCAGTCAGTAACCACAATGCTTCCTATGTCTTCCCTCCAATTACCATCATAAGTATCAGTTGAAACATGATGTCTACGTGCATTAATGTATCGCTTGGCTGAGCAGTGAAGTCCATTCATCAGAGGCTGGCCAGATGTGGAAAGATAGAGAGAGAGAGAGATTTACTTTCTGTGTACTGAGGAGTGACAGAATAGATTGTGAAAGATGGAGTGCTAAGAGACACACATGAGAAGAGGTAAAAGGAGCTGAAAAAGAATGATTTTGTTCATGAGCGAGTGGGAGAGAGAGTGCCAGATAAGACAAATGCAGCTGCAGAAACAAAGATGCTGTCTATGAATAGCCCCTTTTTAGTGCATAAGTCTAGATGCACAGACTAAATGGATCCTTCAGCATTACCAGCCCTGGACCAAAGTGTCTAAAATAATCCAGCCGGTTTTCCAATTGAAGATCAAATGACAAACTCTCATATAAAGCTCTTTCTCAACGTGATGCAGGCCATTGCCTCAAAGTAGCCTGACATCAAACACAATCAAATCACATGAACTATAAAAGTGCATGAAAACACTATAAATAAAAGCCAGTGGGATTCGATAAGAACGCATAACATCTCTGAGCCAGGGTCTGAGCTGTTCTTTCTAGTAAAAGCAAGTCGGTGTTAACCACGGCTGATGCCCATTTGCTGATAGAGGTCAAGGCTGCAAACATTCAGAGAAAATTGATTTTGGAGGGGCTTCACAGCTGAAGTGACATGGCGTATTCACAGATAGACAGACGTCAGGCGCCGACTCGGCATTGTGAAAAGAGCCTGACGCTTCTTCCAGACAGTCTAACTTAAAATATTATTTTTCTGTCTCAAATCTTTTTCAACTTTTTAGCTTTGACAGAGTCTCCAAAAACAACACAATGTGAGTAGCGTGTAGCCTCAGGGTGAATGCGGTTCATGCAGTTTAAGCAAAATTTTCCATGGAATGGATTTTTTCCCTCTCCCACTAATAAGTCAAGTCAAGTCAAGTCACATTTATTTATATAGCGCTTTTAACAATACAGATTGTGACAAAGCAACTGAACAGCATTAATTAGGAAAATAGTGTCAATAATGAAAATTGACAATAGTAAACACTAATTTTTCAGTTAAAGACAGTTCATCATTGAATTCAGTGATGTCAACATCCAGCTCAGTTTAAATAATATCTTTGCAATCATGTCAACGATAACGCGGGAAATGAAGTGCCCCCAACTAAGCAAGCCAGAGGCGACAGCGGCAAGGAACCAAAACTCCATCGGTGACAGAATGGAGAAAAAACCTTGGCTGTTTTTGCCTTTTCTATCAATGAGCATAATTATTATCCTCTCAGGATAACTTAATTAATCCTATAAAATATAGGTGTAATACCTATGTTGAAGTGACTATACCCTCATAGGCTTCTGTTTAAATCTTTTATTGCTCTCCACTGTTGGCAGTTCAGTGCCACTCATCTGTCTATCAGTGCTGTTCTGCAAGGTCAACCGCCATAACCTGGAGATTGATTTTAAAATTCAACAGTGAATAATAAAATACAATTAGCTAATGAAAACAGTGTTCACATTCTTATCCTGTTTCCTCTAATTAAACTCGTTTAATTTTCCCTCATTATACCAGTCAGCATTCAAGATATGTTTTTCATACTCTGGTATCATATCATTGTGTCTTATAAATTTTGTGTGACAAATCAATTGTGAATGTTGCCATATTAGATAAAATCTCATTAGTATACTGCCTGTCACAAAGAGGGAAAGATAGGAACTTAAGATTGACCGTGGAAATAACACAAATGGAAAATGGAAATCAAAAGAGATAGATAGATAGATAGATAGATAGATAGATAGATAGATAGATAGATAGATAGATAGATAGATAGACAGACAAATCAATGATTTGCAATGTTGATTTTAAAAGATGCTTCTCTAATTAAACTTAAATTTCAATTAGTGCTCATGTGTTGCAAAGTCCTGATCCTTTGAGAGTTTGCACAATCATATTGAGAAGCAGTGCTTCTAGGCATGATCAAAAAAACAAACAACAGTGATTGAAATCCCAGTGTCCAATGAAAAATCTGATTGTTTTCTTTCCAATGCAAACCGTGCACATAATGCTCTCGTAAACTCCCATAGAAGCACGGTGTCATGACAGGACTCAAAATGACGTGTTTAGAGCCGCTTGTCCAATGAACAGCGACCTTTGCTCCATTAAATCAACATAACAGGTATCTGTCATAGACACCCAGTGAAGCCTGGCTTCAATGGGGTTCTCCGCGCCATCTGTTCATGGAATCCTGTACACAGATTAATTTAGATTAGAGTACATCACGAAGAGTGCAATGTGATATTCTAAGTATTACTACTAAATAGAAGTAATACTTAGAATATCACCATGCACTCTTCATGATCCTCTTAAGTAATTTTTAGTACAAAAGATGCATAAAAGATATAAAGATATATATAAACACATACATGCATACATACACACACACACACACATATATATATATATATATATATATATATATATATATATATGAAGAGTTTGGTTCCAAAATGCTATAAATACATTTTGATTAATTTGAGTAAAAATGTGTTTACTTTACCAAGAAAGTGGCAAGATGAAAACCATTATTTTCTGTTTCAAACTTTCACATCTTTAGGTTATAATAACATAAAAAATTCAAATCCAGATTTTGATTTTAAAAGATTTATTATAAAAACTGATTATTTTCCCCCAAATGCAATAAATCCATTGAATCAATATAAAAGTTATTTTTCATATTGAAACTGTTGAAAATACACAACAAAGTAAGTTGATCCACATATGACAGCCTCTGAACTTGGTCAATACTAATCTTATTAATATCTTATGTTTCTTCCCCAACGCAGAATCCGCCACAGGTTCATCAATGCCGTCAAAATTATTACTTTTTTTAGGGCTGCACAATTAATCGCATGTGATTGTCATGTGCATCTCATCAGTAAAGCCGGTTCTGTGATTAGTAGTAAATCTCCAGCACGTGCTTTCAGATGGAGCGGCATTTATTTACTACACAGAGCCGTAGTTCACTGACAAGCTACGCAATATCGCATTCATAATCGAAGGCGATTCATCTGTGATTATGAACGCGGTATTGTGTAGCTTGTCAGTTACTATTTACAATGCGTGGAATGGTGCGCTGTGATTGGCTGAGCGGATGTATCGCATTCTGCAGAGAAGGGAGACTGGCGTTTGTCGCGGTTTGGAAAGATAGGGAGAAGAACATGACAGAATAACACGGCGGATATCGCATTTTGCATAAAATGAAAAATTAACTTTTCAATGCCGACCAGATACAATATTGATTTTGGCAGGATTTTTTTTTTTTAAATGGTGTTTATCGCATTTTGGAACCAAACTCTTCATATATAACAATACAGACATATATTATGTAAACTAAAACTTTTATTTTGGATGCGGTTAATCATTTGACAGCACTAATATATAGGGATGCACTGATACCACTTTTTTCAGAACGAGTCCGATACCGATACTTTCATTTTTGGTACTCGCCGATACCGATACCTGTATTTTCACAGCATTTGTAATTTTTTTTTAAATACTGGGTACAGAAACAAAATAATAATAATAATAATATGAATCTGTTACGGAAGAGGCTTGACACAACAGGTTAGTGTATATACAAGAGTTTATTGTTGGTCACAGTGATCCAGATCGTTTCCGCCCATTGCAGTGCAGGTCCTGTTAGCAGGGAGATAATAAAAGCAATTTTAGAGGTGTCAGTGGGGTATGAATGTGGTTGCATTTTAAAGGTGAGATTGCACTGGAGGAGAAATCCGTTGCACTCCTCCGCCGAACCAGAGTAGGGCGCCGGTCGGGCCTGGTGGTAGGCGAAGAAATGCTGGTTGGGATGGAAGAGGTGATGGGTGGTGATGGCGGCGGTGCCGGTGGATCTCGTAGCACTCGTCGTAGCGAGTCTACGAGCTCCTGGAAAGGATTGGGGTGACTCATCTGTGCCGTCAGTGTCGGTCCGGTCTTCTGTTACGGAAGAGGCTTGACACAACAGGTTAGTGTATATACAAGTGTTTATTGTTGGTCACAGTGAGTACTGGTGTAGTCCGGAGGAAGTGAGGGTGAGGGAAAGGTCCGTGAGAGAGTGCAGAGGATATGATCCGAGTCTTTGGCTTGAGTGAGGCTGGAAGGTATCCGGGGAAAGCACACACCTCAGCGATCCGGGAACTAGGAGATGCAGGAGACACTTGGAGACAGGGAGACACTAGGAGGAACACAGGAGATAAGTAATGCACAAAGTATTCAAAGGTAATCAGTAGCAAAGTCAGTGAGTCCTCTACGTATGAACGAGACCGGACAGTGAGGGTGTCTGAGGTGTGTGCTTTTATGCAGGCTGGTAATGAGGTG
>NW_015505276.1:103240-126283 GCF_001515645.1 Sinocyclocheilus grahami
GCTGTTTCCCGTAACCTCCGTGGACAAAGCAGTATTGCGATTAAGAAGACTTCCTTTAGGTATTACATGGAGCGAAGATTAAAACAAAATGCCATCGAATCGTTTCTGAAGACAGTTAGAACCTTCAGAGGTACATTCATATAATTAATTAATTCATATATTCATTTGTATAAATCCCTTAGCACTTAAAACCTCCCAGCTTTTCCGCCCTGTTTTCACTCAAAACGAAACTACTCTGTGTGATGTGCGCACGTGAGACTGTTACTTAAAACTGTGCTTTATGCTGGACAGTATTTATTTATCGCGAGTTGTTCAAATCGCGGTAATCTAATAAGCATGAATAATATGTATTAATATTTATAAATTATAAATGTATCATTGAACCAAGCTTCCTGTGCAGTCTTAAACCAATCGTCGCTGATAGAGTACACTAATTAGCCACAACATTAAAACCACAGTATGCTTAATATCAGCCCCCTCATACTTCCAAAACAGCTCTAATGCATCAAGGCATGGACTTCACAAAACTTAAGCATGTGTCCTGTGGTGTCTGCAAGAAATTAGCAGAACATTCTTTAAGTCCTATAGGTTGCGACGTGGGGTCTCCATGGATCAGATTTGGTCCAGGACATCCCATAGATGCTCAATCAGATTGAGATCTGGGGAATTTGGAGGCCAAGGCAACACCTTCAACTATTTGTTCCTCAAACCATTCCTGAACAATTGTTGTAGTGTGGCAGGGTGCATTATCCTGCTGAAAAAGGCCACTGCCATCAGGGAACACCATTGCCATGAGGGGGTGTACATGGTCTGCAACAGTCTTTAGGTGGGTGATCCATATCAAAGTAACATCCACTTAAATGCCGGGACCCAAGGTTTCCTAGCAGAAAATTGCCCAGAGCATAACACTGCATCTGCCTGCATCCTTCTGCCATCTCTTCCCCTGGTAAATGACGCACACAGCCATCCTACTGATCTAAAAGAAAACGTGATTCATCAGACCAGGCAACCTACTTCTACTGCTCCATGGTACAGTTCTGGCACTTTTGGTATTGGTAGTGGACAGGGGTCACCATGGGCACTCTGACCAATCTGTGGCTATGTAACTCCATTCACAGCAAACTGTGATGTTTTCTGACACCTTTCTATCATGGCCAGCATTACGTTGTTCAGCTATTTGAGCTAGAGTAGCTCTTCTGTGTGACTGGACCAGACAGGCTAGCCTTCGCTCCCCCACATGCATCATTGAGCCTTGGGCACCCATGACCCTGATGCCAGCTCACCAGTTGCCCTTCCTTGCACCACTTTTGGTAGGTATTAACCACTGCATAGTGGGAACACTCCACAAGAATTGTGGAAATGCTCTGACCCAGTTGTCTAGCAATCACTATTTGGACCTTGTCAGAGTAACTCAGATCTTTTCACTTTCCATTTTTCCTGCTTCCAACACATGAAATTCAAGAGCTGACTGTTCACTTGCTGTTTAATATATCCCACCCCTTGACAGGTGCTAGTGTAATAATATAATAAATGTGTTCGATCAATATAATCACTTGTCAGTGGTTTTAATGCTGTGGCTGATCAGTGTATATTAATATACTACAAAAAGATAGATAGATAGATAGCAATGATATGTGACTGTAATGCATGAGATAGATTGGTGCAGAGAGAGATGGAGAGATGATGGTGGCGCAGAAGACAACTCTACAGTGACACAAAGGTAGCTCTTGATGACTCACTCCCTCCCTCTTTTTCTGTATCTCTCTCGTTCTCTCTCCAGTCTGGATTAAAATAACAGAGCCCCAGTAGCCCCAGCCTGCAGAGGGGGAGTTATGCTTTCCATCTCAGAGACAGGGTGATACGCTAAAAATACCCCTCTGTGTGTGGGCTGCACTAGGAGATCAGGGCGGGGGTGCAGCTCTGGAAGCTGGTTTGTACATTACAGATTTGGTGTATGCAGCATGAGACTCCATGTGCTGTCTAAAAGCACAGGATGAATGCTTTTACTGGATCTGAGCCGGTGTCAATATCTCTGATTGGCTCATTACATGGATCAGTGTGTTAATTGTATTTCCAGTTCAGCTGCGATGTCTCTAATGGTGTCTGTGAAGGGCCTTTGTTAGACAGCCAACTGACCACTGCTCTCTTGATTATGTAATTCCTTGCCCCAGTAACTTCTTTGTCTTGGTCATTACACCAGGAAATGATGTTCGATTGGTGCTATTAACAAATCAATATGTCGTCATATAGTGAAATGGAGAATCGCAGCCTACCTAAGGGTCTGTTTTCGCTGCCGTAAGATGTAAACAAAGGTCAAGACTTTGTATGTTTCAGATCAGCTATTGTGTCTGAGAATGAAACGGTTTCAGTTGTAAACGGTCCTTCGTGTATCTTCCTCCCAGTCCATTTATATAATTAAGCCTGTGATGTGCTATAAATCCCAATATACTGAAACCAGTGAGGATGGAAGTGCTCAAGTGCTGCTGAGTGTTGAAAGCAGACAGATGCTAATCGCAAACAACCCTCATTAAAACAAACACTTGTTCGGGGCTTCCCCCTGACATTTCAGTTCACTAAAGCTTGTTAAAAGATGTGAATGCTGGAAACCAGATTCTTAGTAGTTTCCCATTACTCCTCATGGCCCCTAGATGCACAGGGACGATTTCCATATAAAAGGTTAGTGCGCACTGGGGATTGAGAGGAGCGAACGTAGCGGTGGGAGCGAGAGCCTTTGGTGTGCCAATGGCTGTACTCAGTAGGAATTAGTCAGATTTGAGTATATGAGCAGGGAGCTGGCATGCTGTTGGTTGCTTGGCTTGGGAAGCACCAACACCACTGAGTAATGTTTCTCAGTAATGGCTACTGTGGCACGGAAGTGGGGTTCACTGGGTGAAGTTTGCTGTTATGAGGCCACAGCTGGGTGACACTGCTGGATGGGTTTGAGAAGAGAGCGCAGTGGGGCAGCGAAAAGAATAATTTATTGCAGTCAGGCTGCCAGTCACGAATGCAGTTCACAACAAGGGTTATGTTTTTAGGCATCAATTTTGAAAGATTTCAAGGACTAGTTCACCCACAAATTGTAATTCAAAGATAATCGTTCCAAACTATGGCTTTCTTTGTTCCCTGAAACACTAAAGATGAAATTGTGATTCTGGTTGATCTTTTCCATTCAAATACAGTGAATGACGAATAATCTGTAAAGGAAAGAAATTGCCAAACAATTAGTTTATTAATCATGCATGGCTTCTTTTTAGTGAATTGCAACTTAAATTTTGTTCCATTTATCAAACAAAGCTACCATATGACTTAAAGTGATAGTTCAACCAAAAATGAAAATTCTGTCATTAATTACTCACCCTTATGTTGTTCCAAACCCGTAAAGCCGTAACCTTTTCCATCTTCGGAACAAAAAAATGTAAGATATTTTTGTGTGTGACAAAAACAAAAATAAAGACTTTATTCAACAATTTCACATTCACGTCATGCTGCTGACGCAGGAGCCGGCATTCTGACATAAAACCCGGATGTGCTGCAGCTTGTTTGCATGCAGAGGAATGGTAGTGGTACGGTACACAGTGGTACGGTCATGAACACGCATCAAATACTGACATGGAAGAGAAGAAATTGTTGAATAAAGTCATTCTTTTTTGTTTTCTTTGCGCACAAAAAGTATTCTTGTAACATTATGGTTAAACCACAGATGTCACATGGACTATTTTAATGATGTTCTAACTACCTTCCTGTGTCTTGAACGTGGTAGTTGCATGGCTGTCTATGCAGGGTCAGAAAGCTCTCGTACTTCATCAAAAATATCTTAATTTGTGTTCTGAAGATGAAAGAAGGTCTTACTGGTTTGGAACGACATGAGATAGACACAACGACCCTTTAAAAAGACTATAGTATTCAACATGTATGAACCAATAGTATGATAGTTTGTTTTTGTGTCCTTTTAAAGCTTAAAATTCTCAGTCTTTTAAGCACAGTCTTCTCTTTTTGTCTTCTGTGGAATGAAGAAAGTCACACTGGTTTGGAAAGACATAAATGCTGATGTTAATGCTGACAAAAGTTTCTGGGGTGTATTAATAGTGAAGAGAGTGTACTGTTCTTGAAGTCAGCAGTGTGCTAATATCATTTGTCTAATAAGAACTGAAAGGTATCCCACAAGTATTTTGAAAGAAAATAGAGATATCAAGCAAAAAATAAAAAGTGCACGAATGACTGATATCGGGAACAGACAGGGAGCAGGATGGTAGTAAAACATGTTTTGTGGTAGCTCATCATGTCTGTACAGAACTCCGTCATCGCACACCACAGGAGAGTCACTCTTATGTGCAAAGCCGAGGCTTATATGGAATTTGGAAATGCATCCAGCCATAATATAGATAGTAAAAGCAATCTTTTCAATGACTCTCAGAGAAATGACTGTACAGCTGAATCAATGGTATCAAGGCTTTAAAGCCTCTTCCTGAGGGCAGATGCCTGGCTTGTTTGTAATGGTAGAGCTCTCACTGTTGGGACACTTTCAATGAGGTGCTTCTGATTCTGTCGGTCAGATAATCTGCTGTAATCCCCAGCTCTTTTATCTGACTGGAGCATGGTGTCCGGCAAGATGACTTCATGCCAGGAAGCGCAACATGGCCAGCCTGCCTCTTTCAGTCCTGCCTGCGCGTTTGTGCGGGACTGTGACACAGGGCACAGATCACAGTCGGCTCTCAGTTTCTATGCTTACCTGCCCTCTGGGAGCCGGTCACTCACCTGTCTCAAGGGAAGAGGCTGAGCGGCGAACCATCGTGTGGGGGAACACCAGGAGCCTTGCAGGTTTCACCAGGACTCTAGCTGCTGGAAGAGAGTGTTCCACATGCTCCCTTAAATATCTCTGTGAGTCAGAGTGGGGACTGATGTGACACAGTTCGCTGTAATGCACTGCCAAAGGGACAGAGCGCCACAATAAAAGCTCTATCACATGGTATCAGCTGCTGATTAAAGAGCCAGCGATCTGACAGCATCATATACAGTCGCCACTGATTTTATGATTGCCCCCCACTCCCCAACATCTACCCTATCCTCTGGCCCCCTCCCTGCATGCAGCAATCAACCAGGTGCTAAATGTCTGGGTGAGGAGAGGGGGATGCAGTCATTGGGGGTGTTGGTGTGCACAAGCAACAAGCATCTGTGCTTGGCAGCAGAGAAAGTGGAGGCAGGAAATAACTGTCACTCTCCATTCAGGCTGCCGTGCTGGGAACGGGCGAGCGGGCGGTGTTGGTTGGGGGTCGGGGGAGGCGTTAATCATTAACTGAAAGGGAGAGAATGAAGGATTTTTTGGCAAGAGGTCTTTTTTTTTTAAATTGCTCTTCCCACATAAAGAATTCACTCCGCTCCGCTGATGGACTGCAGCCATGTGTTCAGGGAGCTTGAGAGTCTCCAGGGCCCAGGATTTGTGTTCACTGGTAGTAAGGAATCAATAACAGGGTCATTGGATGGAGTGAGCCCTCAAATCCTCCATGCTGTCCCTCTCATACTGTACACCAAGTTTTAATTAATTCAGTCAGCTTTTTGAGTCAAACTTCAAAGCCTTTTAAAACCCGGAGTATTAATGGAACATAATCAAATTCCTTTATTATTGCTCTGTAAGTGAGAACATTCGTAATGAGCTACCGGAACACTTTGTAGTGGCAAATAGGGAGTGAGTGCTACAGTATGTACTTGAGGCAAGCTCTTCAGATGAGGGGTCGATGGTTCACCTATAAATTTGGGATTACATGGTGGTGGCATTAAGATTGTGATCTTGGAGGGAAAATGGGGGTAGTTTTAGTGCATGCGTTTATTTGGCGAATCGTCTTTTAGTCCAAATACTTGTGACTCAAAGCCACATCTTTTAGAGCATTACACGCTCTATTACTCATAGGCCCAGATTTATATTCAATTAATTTCAAAACTGCCATCTCGAAAAGCTCTGAACGTAAGAATCATGCCTCCACGCGCACTCTCCTGGACTGTGTAGAGAACGGTACGACATTTATCAAATTACTTTAATTGTGCTGTCACATTCAGGCAGCCTCTTGGACGTTAGGAAGACATCCTCATTGCGTGAAGCCTTCAGGGGGCACATGTGTGAGCTATTATGAATTTGAATTCGTCCCTCAGGACTTTTACCGGATAACCGTTTCTTTTATTTTTATACTTTTTTTGTGCATCCGTTTGAGCACCTTTGTATTTGAAAGCAGTAATTGCTTTTCTTGTCTTCTGGAATTATTGTAAGGTTGCAGCTTTTTACAGTCACTCCAAGGTCATTTAGCGAGGTGTAGAAGATACATAAACAACCCAATCAATTTTGCTAGGCACAGGGATATGCTGATGCTAATGTGTTATCTTTTATAGGAAACTCACCCAGCTGGCTCAAATCCTTTCCGCTGTGCCCCCTATGATCATCATGTCATTGTCCAGAGTGCTACTCTCCAGGGGATCTGTTATCGCCGAATGAAAGCAAGAGCTGCCAGTGGCATATCCTGAACTCACAGCGTGTAAAAAAGTGTGTTTTGTGTGTGTATTTTACGAGTACATTATCTATGATGAAAGCTTAATTCATTTTTCCACCCTTATTGATTACTGAAGCAAGATAATTGCTGCTTCGTCTTCCACAATTATTTTATGATTGTTAATACACGCCATTTGCACACATACATGTGCAACTTGATGGTAGTGGTGTTTATATTAATTCCCAAAACAGCGAATATCGTATTCCTTCAATTCTTGAAGCTCAGTTTTAGATTTCCAAGAGTTAGCGACGCAGTGTTTGACACATACACACAAAAATGCCCTTTGATTGTGTGTCTATGAGGGTATAGCGAGTGTGTCTCTTGTGCCTTATAAACAAATGAGAACTCCAATATCCCAGCATGCATTCTGCTTGCTTTTTATTCTGGGCTGAGTCACAGCCATAGACACAAATTACAGAGAATGAGGCAATGAAAGGCAGAGATCTTTGAGATAGAAAAGACAGAGACTGGTAAAAAGCCCGAGAAGGAGAGAAGGAGGTAGAACGAGGGGGAAAGAGAAAGAGAGGGGCTCGAATCACAACACAAGAAAAGGGAGAAGAAGGGGAAACTGGTTGACAAGGCTTCTCATTTCTTATTGTTCGCTCCTTTGTGGATAGTCTCTGAGCAGCACAAATGTCACATGACTACAGGAGGAATTCAAGTGAAGCACAGACAGAATTCGTGTGCGCCCACACATTCACTCTCTCTCGCGCACACACACACACACACACACACACTACCTCTACAGGCATGAATACAGTGCAAGAAAAGCAACACATTCTGAGCGAAAGGCACCGTGTTAATGCTGAAAAAAAGAGCTTGTTCTTCATTATAGGAAATGGGTTTACAGAAAGCTGCTATTTGGACTGCGCAGTAAAGCCTGACTGCTGTAGTTATGCAGATAGTGACAGGCAGTGGTACGTTGACTCTTTAATGTCAACTGTGTGTTGTCATGTGTAATTGGAGTTGCAGTTGTTGCTGGAAAAATAAAATGGTTTTGGAAGAAGCCGTATATGCACCTAGGGCATGTAAATATTTAGATAGGCCATGAGTCACCCCCCTCCCTCATGCTCTTCCTCTCCTCCTTCATGTTTTTGCTCTCCTCAAGCTTTTTTTAAGTATTTGTGCACTCCATCTTCTATCGCTCATGTCGCTCGGTCTTCCCATCGCTGCGAGAGGAATTCTGTGAGCTGCGAGATAAGGAGTGTGAGAGCGGGTAAAACAGAAGGAGCAACTGTAAAAGGGAAGGATTTAGATGGAAGCAGAAGAAGTGTGATATGGAGAGGGAAGAGGAGGTGTAGGTCAAGAGCCCGAGGTGGTGTTTGTCTCGAGGGGCATGTAGAGAGGACAGGCAGGGCCTGTTTACTGTGGATTCACATCACTCGGGATCTCCAGAGAGAGGGGATGGCAGCTGCTAGAAAGAACCAGCTCAGGCACGTTTCAAGTGCTGTAGCACTTGTAGCACGTCTGTGTGATAAAGAAAATGTAAACAACTGGCATAAAAACTATTTGAACCTAGGCGTAGTCCAGATCCGGCTCACCAGCTGCCACGCAGAAACAGGAGCTTTCCATAGCCACAGGCTAAAAAGTACCTTCAGTTCTGCATTTAGGGGCAGGAGACGAGCTCAGATGCCTCATGCACTGCGTGTGGGAAGAGGGGCTTTAGTATTTTGTCTGTGAGAAGCGAGGGAGTGAGGGGGAGGAAGAGTGACTGACAGCACGAGAGAGAGACTGAGGTCTTGGCAGGCGTCTAGTTCTGACGCTTCACTTCTGAAGTGTAGACTTTGGTTTGAGGTTTCGCTGGTGCTGGTACCCATAATTCCCGGCATGACTCAGAGGAGGCTGGAACCAGAGCTGAGGAATTAGGAATCATGCAAAAGCCCTCTCTTTCTTCTGCTTGGCTTCCTTGCTTTGGACCCCTGACCCCGCTATGAGCTCCATGGGCGGATACTTTTGTAGATGTTTGAGGCTCTGGTGATCCCAGCCAAATGGTTCAAGGATGAGCTGTGTACTTTGCACTGTTCCAATATTCCCCCTGTCCTTTATTATATCTGCTTTTGCATTCAGATTTGGTGGCATTATATGCCTTGTTTACTACAGACCAATGACCTGCAATAGGTTTCATGCTCACTTTCAGCTCTGCAATCATTAGGCTCTCCGGATGACTAGTCTTCATTCATTATCACAGTGTCACGATAACTGAACAAATACAGTGCGTCTATTATAACCCCAGATGGGGTCAGACACTGTATACGGTACTTTTCCACTAGTCACATGTTTAATGCTAAAACTGTGTGGATTAGTCTTTCCACAGATGTCTGTGTTTAGTGCAAAGCTTAAAGCAGCAGTTCACCCAAAATTAAAATTATGCCATTATTAACTCACCCTTTATAACCCTAACCTTTATAGTTATTTTTCTGTGAAATATGAAGGACCAAAAAAAGACACCATAAAAGAAGTCCACATCACCATATTCCACGCTTTCTAAAGTATTAAGAATAGAAAATGTTCCATGGCATATCCTAGTTTTATATTTTGCATGTTTAAACTGACATGTCACATTTGATTACAGCACATGCAACGTACATTTATGCATTTGGCACAGTTTTATGCAAAGTGACTTGCATTTCATTCAAAGTATATATTTTTATAAGTTAATGCACACTCTGGGAATCAAACGCATGATTTTGGCATTGCTAGTGCCATGCTCTACTATTTGAAAAGAAAAATCATTTTCTATTTCACACACAAAAAGGATATGCATATGGGTTTGGTGTCATGTGGGTAAGCAGATAATAACAGATTTTTCATTTTTGCGTGAACTATTTCTTTAAGCCACAAAGTGCTCATAGAATATAAATTGTGAAGTGGCGGCTGAGGATTCTTCTCTGATTAGGCTGGTGATTTCCTTTAATGGTTGTTCAGGGTGACACAGTCTTCATCAGCTCTTTATATATTCAGAGAGTGTTTGCTGTCTCTAGAGTAAGAGGCAATCATGATTGTTTGTGTTCCACATCTCTATTTGTGTTGTGTTGGCCAGAGACTGGAAATCTAATGCTGCCACTGGCAAAGCTTTGTTCGAGCTAAATGACAAGACATGCATTTTTACTTTCTCTCCCTGTCATTTTGGTTTCTCTCTCTGTACAGCTATGATGGGGAGAATGGGCCCTCTTCGCAGGCGAGTCCTGGGCTGGTGCTCCATCCCTCCTTCCCTCAGAGTCAGAGAAGGGAATCTTTCCTCTACCGCTCTGACTCCGACTACGACATGTCCCCCAAGACCATGTCACGAAACTCCTCCATCAACAGCGAGGGGTAAGCCGTCTCCCTCAACACGCAGCACAGTCTCACTGTTTACTGTCTCCACTTTTCATTTCTAAAAGGCCTCAGAGGACGTTCTTTTATCCCAGAATCACCATGCAGCATTAAGCACATCGACTAAATCCCTCTTTACCCGTCTCAGTATAATACTGTTACACCCTTAGAAGAGTGTACACGCTCACGCTCACGCTCCCAGCATGCAGTGGTGACCACGGTGACTGCCGCTTGGATTATGGCCATAAAAAAAAATTGCATGTTTTGATGTTGGGTTGAATCTATTTCCTCACACCTGGGGATGATTCTGGCTTCATCTGAATATTGTTAAAAGACCATTTGTGACCCTGGACTACAAAACCAGTCATAAGGGCCAATTTTTCGAAATTGAGATTTATAATAAATAAGCTTTTTAAATAATGCAACTTAAGACAGGTTTTGTGGTCCAGGGTCACATTTGTAAACATTTGCCAAATATAGTATTTTTTTTCTTTCATTTTACTGGAACTGCTCTTTCCTCTTTCCACAGTCATGTTGAAGATCTCATAGTCACCCCTTTTGCTCAGGTAAGACCCACTGTTGTGTCTAGCAAACAGTATATAATGAGTGCTAATTGCTTGTCATGACTTGCTGAGGTGGCGTTGAGTGATATTCTGCTGTTCACCTGCTCTTTCTCTCTCTCTTTTTCTTTTCTACACAGGTGTTGGCTAGTCTACGAACTGTCAGAAGCAACTTCACAATTCTAGCCAACGTCACGACTCCCACCAACAAGTCAGTTCAGCTCTTCCAGCTTTGATGCAACAGTTTCTTTATTTCTGCTCTGCCCCCTTATGGCCATCAGTGTGTCCTCTCCAATAAAGCATTTTTATATTTCATTCATGATGAATAATGAAGAAAATAAAGCATATTCAAACAGCCCAACTCTTAATTCTAACATAAAAATAAGATTTTATGCTAGGGACTTTATTTTATGTGAAAATATTTTTTATATAAAATTTAATGATATATATAAACATGTGTAATTTAAAATAAATTACAAAATAATTTATAAAATAAATAATATTTTCAGCAGTATTTTTATATTCACATTGCTCAGTCAGTTCTTATCCAGTGCAGGCCTCCTCCCAGTGAGCAGTGTTAACTGGATTTATGCCAGTAGAGGGCAACCTCCACCACTATCACCAATGTAATTATCTTTTTATCCACAGGAGGTCACCAGTGACCAGTCAACCCACAGTTCCCCCAGCAACGCTCTCAGGTATGTTTACTGTACTGTAACTTAGTCACTGGTAAGCTTTCTATCACCCACACTTGCACTCTCCCACACAGTGTCTCTCACATTACGCAAACACTTCCTCTTGTAGGCACTGTTGCCAGTTAAATGCATTACAGCATCAGAAATAGTGGAGCCATATGGGAAACAGGTCTGGAACCTAACCAGATGCTTTAACTAGCCAAATAACAGCCCTGAGCCGCTAAGTTTATATCAGGAACTCTGAAGCGTATCAGCAGTGAAGGAGCTCCACATGTTGAACTTCTAAAATAAATGAGCTATGATAAAAAAGTTATATAATTATATATACATATTTTATTTATTTAAGATATCACTTTAACTTGAGTCCTCATCAGATCTTCTCATATAAATTACATGGTCAAAAGTATGTAGATACTCCCTTCTGTTGAGCAGGTTGCGTATTGCAGTTAGGGGTGTGCGATAATATCGTAATTGTTGTTTAAACGATGTGCGATTTGATTATCGAGTATATTGCAAAAACCAAACAAAAACACACCCGGAGAGTGCACCCTAACACTATGTGATGTAGGTTAGACTAATGCGTGAGCACATTTAGAGTTAATGCTTTCACTGCTTGATTTAGTTTATTAAAATACATTTAGAATTCCCCTAAAATTCAATGTAACATGGCAAAAATGCCACCATGTGACATTTATATATAGTTTATATTTATATCATCTTATATAGTTAATAGCACACAAAGAGTAGTTTTTTTCTCCAAAAATCAGCACAACTGCAAATGTGATAAAGGCTGTAAGAACAGTTCAATAAACAATAAGTTAATATTAACTGACTTTTTGCTCTATTTAGTCAATGAAAATAATTTAAGTTTTGCGTCTCTGAGCAACACACTATGGGTGTTTCATTACCCTTTGAATGAATCAGTTGAATGAATGACTCAATGACTCACTTATGCAGTGATTTGCTGCCACCTACTGGCTATTTTAGATACATTTTCTCTTTTTTCCCCAAAATAATTTCAAATATCAGTATTCAGCATTTTTTAAACATCAAATTCGGTTGCTCTCTTCCATAGCTTGCCTGTTTAAAGAGACAGTGCCATGAATACTTTGGATGTGCAGTTTTTGTATGGTTGTGTCCATGCACCATAATACCGGTGTTTTGCTATATACCTGATCAGGCAGATGTTAGTATGAGAAGAAAGCAGCATTTGTGTGCAAATGGAAGATCTCTTGGGCGATTGAGGCAGAGCTTGTATAATGAAGCAGAGAACACACATATTCATACCCATACGCAGAATCGTTCATGCAGAGATTAGCGGAGACACTAAAGCCTAGATTCCCTCCCCTCCTTTTTGTCAGACTATTAAATACATCTCTCTCCTTCACACACACACACACACACACAAAACTCACATCTTGACTGTGTGAGATAGATATACATTGTGTATTGATCCCTGAATGAAAATTCAGGAAGATTCAGGCTCACAGTGAGTGGGTTGATAGCTGTGACAGAAAATTGACTTGGACTTACTTAAAAAATTGTAATTACTGAAAAGAATTGTTATATCTCATGTTGTGTTGTTGATGAAAAATTGTGCATTATTTGCGTCTTTAAACCTGTTATATTCAGATGATTTAACAACAATGACGATGCATGTAATAGAAATGCATTTGCATATGTCTGATACACACACATTCATGTAATATAGGAAGGGAATTACATGCAGACCATGAAAGAGAGTACTATCAAAAGTTATTGGCACGTTAGTGTTATTAACAGTAAGCTGCGAAAAGGACTCAATGCAGTACTCGTGCTGACGGACACACAGCCGAAGTGCGAGCACAAATGCTGCCTCTCAGAGGCATGCAATCCTAAATTCTCTTTCACAGCTTATTGCGCTTAAATGGTCAAATACACACATAATTATGTCAAAATACACATTGTGTGGAGTACACAGTCTATTATGCCATATGTGAACATAAACAGTTTGGAGCAAATCGGATGTAACAGTATATTAGATCCGTGCGTTTGTTCTTAAAGTGTAAGCAGCTTAATAAACTTTGCCGTCTGTTACATTAATGTTAATAAAATAGATAAATAAATAAAAATCAATCTGAATTGAACTGTGAGGTACTAAATGTTTCCCACCCCTTTAGATAATTATATTGGTAACTAGGCTTGCCATGGTATGTGAAAATACCATTATGAGGGAAGATACCGGTATTACATTTTATATTGTTTGTTAAAGGGTTAGTTTACCCAAAAATGAAAATTAGCCCATAAATTACTCGCCCTCAAGTCATCCTAGGTGTATATGACTTTCTTCTTTCAGACAAATCCAGTCGGAGTTATATTAAAAATTGTCTTTGATCTTTCAAGCTGTTTAATGCCACATTTGTGACATTTAACTTCTTTTATTTAGAAGTTAAATAAAAAGCGCCCATCATTTTAAAAAAAAGTGTCTCACACAGCTCCTGGGGATGAACAAAGGCCTCCTGTAGCGAATCGATGCATTTTTGTAAGAAAAATATCCATATTCAAAAAGTAATAATCACTTTAATGTAGCTTGTGCCAACAGTTGTACAAGGAAGCAGCTCCGGGCGTATGATGTATGATTTCAGCGTTGCGCATGCGCCGCTCAGAAGTGACGAACGCAGAAGTGCAGGGGAGAGATCAAAACAAAACAACGGTCACTTATTAGAAGTACAAAACGAGGATTTGTAAAGAAGAATGTCGGAGGATTTTGATATAAGCCAAGAGGAGACTGGTTTTCCTTTGCTGAAGTAGGGAAACTTTGCTTCCTTTGCTCCTCTTAACAAACGTTGGTTTTCACGAGACTCACCAGCGCATTCACAATGCTGAACTCATACGTCATCCACCCGGAGCTACTTCCGTTTACAACTGTTGGCGCAAGCTACATTAAAGTGATTATTATGTTTTGAATATGGATATTTTTCTTACAAAAACGCATCGATTCACTACAGGAGGCCTTTGTTCGCCCCCAGGAGCCGTGTGAGACACTTTTTTTATGGATGGGCACTTTTTATTTAATTTCTTTTGGACTGATGCATGCAACACCTGCTGAGTGGCATTAAACAGCTTGGAAGATCAAAAACTATTTTTAAAGGGGTCATATGATGCAATTTCTAGTTTTCCTTTCTCTTTGGAGTGTTACAAGCTCTTGGTGCATAAAGAAGATCTGTAAAGTTGCAAAGACTAAAGTCTCAAATCCAAAGAAATATTCTTTATAAAAGTTAAGAGTCAACCACTCCTCACGATGTGGGAAGATTTGCATAACGCCGCCCAAATGTTCACGCAAAGAAAGAAGGCGTAACTATACTAAATTTGAGGCTAAATATTGTAAATAAAATGGGAAAAATCAGCAACAGCGTCCTCACTTGTTTATGTAAAGGACCCAAGAAGACCCAGAAATCCACTGATAGCCTGTCCTGCTCTTTTTTACAGACTCAGAACTGGCATTAATGTACAACGATGAATCTGTACTGGAGAACCACCACCTGGCTGTAGGTTTCAAGCTTCTGCATGAGGAGAACTGTGACATCTTTCAGAACCTCACCAAACGGCAACGGCAGAGTCTGCGCAAGTTGGTCATCGACATGGTTAGACCCTGATTGCACTGCACTGAACCTCAGTTTTTTTGTATTCCTGAGGGTCAACATTTTTAATGAACACTTTCAATTCCTTGTTTTCTCAGGTTCTGGCAACAGACATGTCAAAGCATATGAGCTTGCTGGCAGATCTAAAGACAATGGTTGAGACCAAGAAAGTGACAAGTTCAGGTGTGCTGATGCTGGACCATTATAATGACCGAATACAGGTGTGTGTCTTTATCATGCAACAAAACTGTTCAAAACTATGACATGAGTCTGTAAGTGCAGACTAGAAAAAAAAGACAGACTACTTAGTCACAAGTGTGTACTGTATGTGTGTGTAGGTCATGAGGAACATGGTGCACTGTGCTGACCTTAGTAACCCAACCAAGCCCCTGGCAGTGTACAGGCAGTGGACTGAGCGTATTATGGAGGAGTTCTTCCGGCAGGGCGATAAAGAGCGAGAGCGTGGGATGGAAATCAGCCCCATGTGTGACAAACACACTGCGTCCGTGGAAAAGAGTCAGGTACACATATAAACACCCACAAAAACATACATTCTCAACCTTCTCTGACATAAGCTGCGCCTTAACTGTCTCTCTACATGTTGGGTTTCCTTTTTCAGGTGGGATTTATTGATTATATCGTGCATCCCCTGTGGGAGACCTGGGGGGACCTGGTCCACCCTGATGCTCAGGAAATTTTGGACACCCTTGAGGACAACCGGGACTGGTACCAAAGCACCATTCCCCAGAGCCCATCTCCACCGCCTGACGGCCCAGATAATGAGCTTGAATCCTGCACGAACAAATTCCAGTTTGAGCTCACCCTGGAGGGAGAACCAGGACAGGACTGTGCTTCCAGTCATAACCACATAGACAGCCATGGTCAAGAGGCAAAGAATGAAGACAAGGAGGCGGATGAAGCTGAGGAGGACGAGATAGAGGACAAAATGGAGGACGGCGAGGAGGTGACAGAGGTAGTGGTCGAGAGGTCGGGACGGAGGCGACTGCAGGTTCAGTCAGTAGTTGAGGAGGAAGACGAGAGACAGTCTGATGAGAGCCCCGTAGAGGAGACGGAGGAGGAGGAGAAGTCATCCTCTCCTACCGATGACACGTAATACTCAAGACTCAAGGAACAGCTGTCTGGCCCAGGGGGCTGAGTAGGGGCCATCCTTCAAAAACTGTCCCTATTCCATTCACATAGGACTCTTCTGTTTCTGCTAGCTAAACCATGAACAGAATAAGTCTTGTGTACCAATCCAATAAGACATTTGATTTTATTTTTCAAAAAGGGAACAAAATAATATTGATATCAGAGAAGTATTTAACACAGCAACTGTAGATTTCAAGTGCGAGCTGGAGTCCATCCAGCAGCAGCGAGGGTGAGGTTTGACGGTAAAACAGAATTGCGGTGGGGTTTGTAAAGGGCCATTACGTCAGTGTAGCACTCTGGAATTCCTACACATACGCATACACACATTCACAGGCGTACATGAATTTTAACCTAAAATAACGATACCACACAGTACATGCAAACACACGGCTGTGTGTCTGTGTATGTGTTCAGGGGGCTTGGATCTGAAAGGAATCTCTTTGGGAAAAAGCCATCATAAAAAGGAGCATCAGTGTCAATAATCAGTTTTTAAAGCATTCTAACAGGGACTTGAATCCTCAGAATTCACATGCTGAGTGAAATCTGAGAGACTTTTTCAATTTCTGTCATAGAGAGAACACAGTTGCATCTGCAGGGAGAAAATAAGATTATGTCTGCTGTCCAGAAGACTGTGGAGGGATGAGTATGTCGGAAATGATTTGGATCATCAGTGGGTCCCACCCCCTCTTACCCTTTACCCAGGAGTGCTACCAGTGCAAGATGGCCGTGTGCCTTTCTGAACCACCAGCTTAAACTCTGGAGCTGTTGTGAAGCAATGCATTGTGGGACAGGAGTGTCTGCTTTTGTCTTCATTTTTGATTGTCTCTTTCTCTTTTTAAGCAATCTATCTCCATCGAATATGGTTCTCGTGCCGGCATGGATCATTCGCATTGTCTTTGTGATAGTTCCTGCTCTCATCTGTCAGTCTTCCTCGGTCGCTTTCAAGCCAACCGAGCATTTAGGGCCTACATTAGATTTATCACCGTCACTACTTACAAACTACCCTCACTATCCATGTGAATAATTAATGATAGTCACTATCTGAGGATAAGCCATGTGACGCTTTGAAACATATGTTTTGCCTTTTTGTTTTGTTTTGTTATATCCATTCCTGCCAAATTTGTAAAAGCAAGAGTCTCCTCAACTGCAGCACACATTCGCACAGACTCTCTCACCTTCACCCACTCATGCTGGTAATGCATTCTCTACACCACAACGCACTAAGTTATGTTTTGCCAAAGGAATGAGTGCTTAACTGATAAGTTGGAGGAGCCTCGATCGGTGGCTAGAACAGAGGATGGGGAGAGAAGTTGAGGCATATTTGAGGGAGAAAGACGTTGGTGGTTAGATGTTGGAAAGACGTGCAGTCATATGGAGTTTGATGCTTTTTTGCCTTAATGTCAACTGCAGGGTTTCTTGTCATTTTGTGGAATAATAAGATGTTGGCATTAGATCCCAGATTATTTGTTTCATGTCTTATATGCCTTCCTAAATGTCTGTGAAGAAACAATAGCTCCATCTGGAGATGTAGGGTATTTTTTTCTGCACGGCAAAGTGACTATAATGGAGTACAGACAGAGAAAGCAGGTCATACCATTAAAGGAACTGTTGCTCTAATGTATTTCATGTCCAGCATCTTTTAAGGGTGTCTATTTGACTTTTCACCAATGTTTAAAGGGAGACAGAGAGCGATAGAATGAGAGTGAGTTCTCAGGTTGATGTTAGATTTGCAATATTGCCTCTCTCATCTCTCAGAATTTGTTTTGGTTTGGTTTTAATTCAGTTGAATGAATCAATTGTTGCTATATTGTGGAACAGCGTTTGTGAGCATCCCTCTTGAAATAAGATGGCAAGCTAGTTTCTGCTGGTCAGTATCTTAGCTTTACACAAGCCTGTTCCTGTCAGAGCTGTAGCTCGAGGTCATACCATTACGTATGTGATAACTGTACTTGTCTGTGACAGGATTAGAGGATGTCACGGTGTAAGTTTTCATTTGGTGGACCACAGGAGGAAAGGCCGAGGTTACATGATCGGTTTGTGCGAACTGATGACATTCCCATATACATTTGCCCGTCTTACCTTAAAATTGCTTTGTTGTGTGGCTTTTCGTTAATGTTGTGAGCACTACGCTAACAAATAATATTTGCCATTTTAACACGACACTGTAGCAATTGTTTCTTATTAAGAAATTATTTAAATTAATTCCTTGCTGCCATTCTTTTTGGATATCAAAAGGAAAAAAACAAGTGTTTTCTTTGAACAGTTTGTGTACAGTTTTTATTTTTGTATCATTCTGGTTTGATGGTTTGGAAATAAAAAAAACTAAACACTGTAGCAATTGTTTCTTATTAAGAAATTATTTAAATTAATTCCTTGCTGCTATCCTTTTTGGATATCAAAAGGAAAAAAAACAAGTGTTTTCTTTGAACAGTTTGTGTACAGTTTTTATTTTTGTATCATTCTGGTTTGATGGTTTGGAAATAAAAAAAACTACTATCTAATATAAATAGTAGACGAAGCACTGCTTGTTTTGTATATACTGTAATGTTGAATTGTAAATTTGAGATCTCTCAGAATCAATCACTGTCACAATGAATCACTTTTAGTTGTACTGAACTGTAGTTGAATTGTGGAATTTCATAATTTCATTTCTTTCTCCTGTCATCTCCCTGCCATTCATTTGGGGGATTTTAGTCAACCTCCCACCATCTTTAAATGTGAATATTTGAATTGTATTGGAAAACAGACTAATCATCCATTGTTTCTAAAACTTGTCTTAACCAGCACTTTATTTTTTCTGTAGGAAGTTGTTGTGAGATGGCTGATATCATGGGGAATGGTATAGAGTGTTGTATAGCATGGCACAGGGTAAGCACTTTAAATGGCTCGGTCCAAACGTCGTCTCTTTGGTCCTCAATGCCATTTTCTGCTAAAGCACTGAGCAACATCAGCTACTCTGTCAATAATCTGCACTGTAATGGATTTTAATAGGGGTTTTAAATACTTCTGTGAGGTTAATGACCAAGAGACAGTCAGAAAGATGACGTGGCTTAATCAGAGAACAGTTTTTCTTTGTACTTTGAAGTCATGCCTCATGAGACTCTCCAATGAAATTATTCTCTGGGCTTTAAATAATATGTTACTTGTCCACAAGTTATGGTAATAATATAAATGAAAAAGAAATCACAGGAAAATGATTGTAATATTTGTACATTATATTGCTGTAATGTGTATAAGGTGTCCAAGTTATTTTATATTATATTATTTTTATGAAAGGTTTTCCTCTGAGAGAACTAAGTTGTCATTTTGTGAATCCATCTTTAAATGTGAATATTTGAATTGTATTGGAAAACAGACTAATCATCCATTGTTTCTAAAACTTGTCTTAACCAGCACTTTATTTTTTCTGTAGGAAGTTGTTGTGAGATGGCTGATATCATGGGGAATGGTATAGAGTGTTGTATAGCATGGCACAGGGTAAGCACTTTAAATGGCTCGGTCCAAACGTCGTCTCTTTGGTCCTCAGTGCCATTTTCTGCTAAAGCACTGAGCAACATCAGCTACTCTGTGTCAATAATCTGCACTGTAATGGATTTTAATAGGGTTTTTAAATACTTCTGTGAGGTTAATGACCAAGAGACAGTCAGAAAGATGACGTGGCTTAATCAGAGAACAGTTTTTCTTTGTACTTTGAAGTCATGCCTCATGAGACTCTCCAATGAAATTATTCTCTGGGCTTTAAATAATATGTTACTTGTCCACAAGTTATGGTAATAATATAAATGAAAAAGAAATCACAGGAAAATGATTGTAATATTTGTACATTATATTGCTGTAATGTGTATAAGGTGTCCAAGTTATTTTATATTATATTATTTTTATGAAAGGTTTTCCTCTGAGAGAACTAAGTTGTCATTTTGTGAATAAAATGCATTTAATAAGCAAACAGCTATATATAAAAAAGCAAATATATAAATATATACCAGTATATTTTTTCTTTCACTGTTCAGTACTGTAAAGTGTGTTGAAAATACAAATAAAGGACGATTTTTCTAATAAATGCAGTATCTGTATTTTAATATTTTTCCATCTGCAGTCTCACAACTGCAACATGTAATCAGGCTGATTTCTGTGTATGATCACTACACACCTCATGACAGCAAACACTGAGAATATTTTGCATCATCTGTTTAGAGAATGAAGTGGTATTTAGCAAAATGGTAGTTAATATATTTAGAGTTACAGTCAGTTTACTGACCCCTACAGACTGACTATTTAAAGACAAACGTTTCTAGTAAAACACAATTGTTGAATTACTGCTGTATTATTGTTAGAAACAGAAGTATTTTTTTTTATTATTAATTAACATTTTTAGTATCTTAATAATTTAAACACTCTGAACCTGTGGGACCTAGGACTAGGACCTGTGATTTATTTATTTTTTCATTTCAACTAAAACAATTTCTAGATATTTAAGTATAAAATATTAATGAAAGTGTAAGTGTAATAACCTATTTAAGACATCATCTCACTGTTTGAGAATAGGAAAATGTCTTTAAATTAAAGGTAGGGGGCAGAGTTGTGTCAACACCTTCACTAGAACTTGCATTTCCCTATTTAAAGGGGTCATATGATGCTTTTTTAAAGATCATTATTTGGTGTAATATGTTGACATGCTTTAATGTTCAAAAAACACATTATTTTTCAAATACTGTATATTATTGTAGGTCCTCTATGCCCCGCCTCTCTCAAACGCTTTGTTTTCTACAAAGTCCCTCCTTCCAACAAGCGCAGTCTGCTTCAACACTGACTGCGGTTACTGAAACCACGCTTTCTTTCTTTGCGTGCACATTTGGGCGCATTATGCAAATATTTCCACATAGTGAGGTAGATATGTGGGGGCGTGTTGGAACGAGCCGCTTTAGGGGGGCGTGGCAGAGTCTTAACTTTGATAAAGAATATCTCTTTGGTTTTGAGACTTTAGTCTTTCCAACTTCAGGGATCTTATCTATGCACAATCAGCTTGTAACACTCCAAAGAGAAAGGAAAACTTGAAATCGCATCATATGACCCCTTTAAGACATCATCTCACTGTTTAAAGCTGCAGTCCGTAACTTTTTTGGGTTAAAAATGATCCAAAATCAATATTTGAGCAAGTACATAACCAGCCGTGTTCAAAACTATCGCCTTACTTTAGCCCAATTCACAACGGTTATCTTATAATAATGTTTTTTAATTTGAGTGGTACGGGTCGGTTTTTGCGGGAAATTCGAGCATGGCACTGCGTCATTACGTCACGTCTGTAAACATGAAGTTGTCCCAGCTACTAGACTATCGCATGTGACGGAGGATCCTGCAGGTGGAGGATCGTTTATAGCCTTTTCTCACAGCAGCTGGAATAATTAAATGTATCATTTTGATGGCGGATTGTAATCTAGAAAGGATTATGTGTTCATGAAACATATGTGAATGAAATTAAATTATATTCCAGTTTTAAACGTGCTTCTGATTACAGATAGCCTGGGATAGCAAAGATTTGTATTTTAAAGAAAACCAGTTCGAAGGGAGCATAATTTGCTTTTTTCGTTAAAAGAATTTCTTAATATAAAATTCGAAGAGTATGACAATTAGATTAGACTGTACAGAAATTGAAATCTAAACACTAATACACACTATACTCATAGTCACCAATGCTGATGTTGTTAACATTAATAATTTGACAATAAAGTATAACAATAATAATAATTTGCATGGTTTGATGTCATTTGACAATAAAGTATAACAATAATAATAATTTGCATGGTTTGATGTGATATGAACTAACCGATCTTTAGATTATCACTATTGGTAGCGAGATTTATGGAAATGCTTTTTTCCTCAGTTGGTCAGAACAAACGTGGCAGATGTGTTACTTATGTGTTCATATGGCAATATCCAGTGAAAATGCTTATTTGAGTCATATATTCCAAGACGGAGGCTAGAATCTGTGATTGCGAAGTACAATATCCACACCGGTGCGGTGACTGACTGCCACTTATTAGTTTATCCAAAGTACAGCAAAAGCAGTAATGTTGTGAAATATTTTTACTATTTAAAATAACTGCTTTCTATTTGAATATATTTTAAAATGTAATTTATAGTGATTTCAAAGCTACATTTTTTGCATCATTACTCCAGTCACACGATCCTTCAGAAATCATTCTAATATGCTGATTTACTGCTCAAGAAACCTGAAATATTTTTTAATTATTATTATTATTCATGTTTATTGAGCAGCAAATCAGAATGCTTTCTATTTGAATATATTTTTAAATGATTGCTGTGATCAAAGCTGAATTTTCAGCATCATTACTCCAGTCTTCAGTGTAACATCCTTCAGAAATCATTCTAATATGCTGATTTACTGCTCAAGAAACCTGAAATATTTTTTAATTATTATTATTATTCATGTTTATTGAGCAGCAAATCAGAATATCAGAATGATTTCTGAAGGATCGTGTGACTGGAGTAATGATGCAAAAAATGTAGCTTTGAAATCACTATAAATTACATTTTAAAATATATTCAAATAGAAAACAGTTATTTGAAATAGGCTAGTAAAAATATTTCAAAATTTTACAGTTTTGCTGTACTTTGGATCAAATAAATGCAGGCTTTGTGAACAGAAGAGACTTCTTTAAAAAACATAAAAAATCTTACTGTTCAACAACTTTTGACTGGTAGTGTATAGTCAACTTACATTTTTCTCTCATTTCTAGCTTTTAATTGGCTTAGAAATCAGATAACTGCTGGACAATAACAAATAATAATGATTTGCTTATATACTACAAACACTTTTGTATCACATAATAAGGCAGAATAGTTTAAATACTGTAATAGATGCTATGTCAGTTAGCACTGCATTGTTCATATATTTATTTATTACCTGGAGATGACTTGACAAACACAAATAAACCATATATTCGCAATCGTATGTTTAAAGTCTACAGGTGCATCTCAATAAATTAGAATGTTGTGGAAAAGTTCATTTATTTCAGTAATTCAACTCAAATTGTGAAACTTGTGTATTAAATAAATTCAGTGCACACAGACTGAAGTAGTTTAAGTCTTTCTTTTAATTGTGATGATTTTGGCTCACATTTAACAAAAACCCACCAATTCACTATCTCAA
>NW_015505276.1:127190-130583 GCF_001515645.1 Sinocyclocheilus grahami
CATGAGGGAGTACGTTACCCCTAAACATTGAAAATATATTAGGATATTACCACAACATTACTCTTAGGGCATCGCAAACTAATTTTTTCATGAATATGACTTAACCTGATGGAGGACGCGCTCAGTCATTCAGGCAGTCTCTCTCTCTCTCTCTGCTGTTTAGTCATGTTTTGTGCCGTTGATCGTCGTCGTCATCCTTAATAAATAAAACATGTATTCATGCTTGGGTGTCCAGTGGAGAGAAAACCCCCAACAACACTAACTGCAAACTGGCATTCAGATCTGCCTCCATTTTGTTAGCAACGCCCCAGCTTCCAACGATCCAATCAATTCCCGAAGGACGAATTCAAGTCCCGCCCTCTCATTTCAGATGCCGTTTCACTCGGATATACATCACAGTAGAGAAGAAAAGACAATCGCAACTTCCGTTTCATGCCGACTTTAACTATTTGAGAAGAAATCTTTAAATTAATGGTAGGGAGCTTGTTGTGTCACCACCTTCACTGGAACTTGCATTTCCCTATATGTTTAGTTTCTGTACGATGCTCTTTACAATAAATGATCATATATTGTTTAAATGTTTGGTAACACTTTGTTTTAATATGTGCTTATTGCACTTGTTACAAATATTTAGTATACAAGGAATTGATGTACAGAATAACATCCAGTATTTTCTCATATAGTAAATCTCTCACCTGCATGTAACGTCGTTTCGTCCTCATGACCTCCTCTTATCTTTTGACCTGGCTGTATTAAAGCAAATATTCAGTCAGTTAATCATCATACAGTGCTGCTGTCTGTTATACTGCTACTTTTCGATAACTATATTTTGTGTTACTTTCAACCATGCAAAGCGTACCTCACGGAACTTTAGACAAAGTTACAATGAAGCTTTGTTTAGAGGTATTATAACAGTTGGAGTTTGTTGTGGTCATTTGGAAATTCAGTTAATAGTTTATTAATACGGCCACCGTAATGTTAGGCTATTTGTCAAAATTTACTGGCTACTTACCTGAAGTCCTGAAACTTTGGGTTAAAAAAGTTCTCAGATCTAAAAGACCCAAAACATTACAAATTTAAATCCTTACAAACATTTTTAACAACTTTTATGCAGTTAAGATAAGTGTAGCAGAGCGAGTAGCTACAACACAGGCTTGCAGAAAAACCGCGCGCACGCTTTGCATGCTTTCGCATGTCACGTGAACACAACTTGTTTTCATTCCAAGCTTTTTAATTAATTATAATTTTAACATTAATTATTATAAATTATATACATTATATACATTATTCCTGTAATAATGATTATGTTTACAATTATATATGCGAAACAGGATTTAAGCCTGTCACAGTGTTTGAAGGAGCTGATTTGACAGTAAAATGCTGATGTGTACAAAGGACCAAACATGCAGAAATTATAAATAAATAAAGCTGCAATATAACAAAGAGTGAAACGTGTAAGGGGGTCTGAATACTTTCCGTACCCACTGTATATATATATATATATATAATATATGTGTGTGTGTGTGTGTATATGTATATGTATATATATATTATACACAAACAGAAAAAACTAACCCCATTTAAAGGGTTAGTTCACCCATAAATAAAATTATCGTTTACTCGCACTCATGTTTTTTCAAACCATAAAACATTTGTTCCTCTTCAAAACACAAAAGAAAAACATATAAAAAAATTAAACCTGAGAGATTTCTATTCTTTCTTTTGAAAATTCATGCTGCCAAAACTTTGAAGTTTCAGAAAGTTCATAAATGCATTGTAAAAGTAAACCATTGGTTTAATAAAAGTCTTCTAAAGAGACATGATCACTTTATATGATGAGTAGATTTAATTTAGCCTTTTATTCACGTATAAACATTGATCAACACTAGTGCTGTCAAACGATTAATCGCGATTAATTGCATCCGAAATAAACATTTTTGTTTACATAATATATGTATTTGAACTGTGTATATTTATTAAGTAAAAAACACACATACAGTAAATATTTACATGTGTATATATACATTAATATATTTATATTCTTATATTTTATATTATATATAAATATATTTAGCAGAAGCCTTTTTGGAGCTGGATGACAATGCAGATGGCTTGTAAGTGCCAATGATTATTTTTTTCTCTCTCTCTGATTGTGCATATAGCTAGAGAATGAATATAAACTGGCTTGTTGTCTCTGTGTCAGTGTGTCTGTTTCTGAGCTTCAGTCTCATGCTGAATTGGACCCAGATGCTGATGGCACACTTACTGAAACTGAGGTCCAGGTATTTTTGCACTTAATCATTTCTCAGTCAAAATGTGCTACCTATCTAAATGCACTGAGTGAGTGAATTGCCACTAATTTAGATGTCTGCTTTGGGATTTATTCAGGGACTGATGGGAGGAGCTGCGCAGGTGGACACGTCAACATTTGAGAGTGTTTGGACCAACATTAAAGACAAGTACCACTCAGAGGTTAGTAGAGAAGAAGCAGACATGTCATGTTGAATGACTTCTGAGAACTTTGTCATATTAATTTTCTTTAAAACAATCATGACACAAATAATCAAAGTGATAAAGATTAGATAATCTATAACAAAAATTAACATTGAAAATGAAAACATTAAGTATGACAAGTAGCCATTTAACAAAATTTTGTAATTGATATGCTTAATTCATTATAGAAAGTATACATTTTTTTTAAATAATATTAATTTTAACTAGACTAAGCATACATAATTTATACATGCATCTCTACTTTTGCATGATTTTCCCTATAATTAAAAAATTCAATAATCTCATTATGTTTCCTCATTTTATCTTTTAGATAAATTATTAAATAGCTCAACAACCTTGTCACCAATGTTAGTTATTTACGCTGCCTTTTAAAACTTTGGGATCATTACGATTTGTTTGTTTTTGTTTTCGAAAAAAAGTCTCTTATGCTCCCCAAGGCTGCATTTATTTGATCAATAATACATTAAAAAGAGTAATATTGTGGAATATTATTGCAATTAAAACTTACTGTTTTCTCTGTCAATATGTTTTCAAATTTAGTTCATACCTGTGATGGCAAAGCTGAATTTATTTATCAGCATTTATTTGAAATCGAAATCATTTGTAACAATGTAAGAGTAGTGTAGTTAGATATTTTGTACTTCTAATTGTCTTTTAATTTGATAACTTGTCTTGCATTGTTATGTGTACTTGTATTAATGCTTGACAATAATAAAAGCACCCAAATTTTGGTGTAAAAAAACAAATCTGTTTTTTTTTTTTTTATAATTCCACTGTCCTTGAACACAATAGCCCATGAGCATGTATTTTGACTGTGTTCCTCCATTCTCTCTCAGTCCCAGCCTGAGGAACCTGCCCCAGTGGAAACGCCTCCAGATG
>NW_015505276.1:132118-133893 GCF_001515645.1 Sinocyclocheilus grahami
ACCACTCAGAGGTTAGTAGAGAAGAAGCAGACATGTCATGTTGAATGACTTCTGAGAACTTTGTCATATTAATTTTCTTTAAAACAATCATGACACAAATAATCAAAGTGATAAAGATTAGATAATCTATAACAAAAATTAACATTGAAAATGAAAACATTAAGTATGACAAGTAGCCATTTAACAAAATTTTGTAATTGATATGCTTAATTCATTATAGAAAGTATACATTTTTTTTAAATAATATTAATTTTAACTAGACTAAGCATACATAATTTATACATGCATCTCTACTTTTGCATGATTTTCCCTATAATTACAAAAATCAATAATCTCATTATGTTTCCTCATTTTATCTTTTAGATAAATTATTAAATAGCTCAACAACCTTGTTACCAATGTTAGTTATTTACGCTGCCTTTTAAAACTTTGGGATCATTACGATTTGTTTGTTTTTGTTTTCGAAAAAAAGTCTCTTATGCTCCCCAAGGTTGCATTTATTTGATCAATAATACATTAAAAAGAGTAATATTGTGGAATATTATTGCAATTAAAACTTACTGTTTTCTCTGTCAATATGTTTTCAAATTTAGTTCATACCTGTGATGGCAAAGCTGAATTTATTTATCAGCATTTATTTGAAATCGAAATCATTTGTAACAATGTAAGAGTAGTGTAGTTAGATATTTTGTACTTCTAATTGTCTTTTAATTTGATAACTTGTCTTGCATTGTTATGTGTACTTGTATTAATGCTTGACAATAATAAAAGCACCCAAATTTTGGTGTAAAAAAACAAATCTGTTTTTTTTTATAATTCCACTGTCCTTGAACACAATAGCCCATGAGCATGTATTTTGACTGTGTTCCTCCATTCTCTCTCAGTCCCAGCCTGAGGAACCTGCCCCAGTGGAAACGCCTCCAGATGAAGTGAAGGAACCAGTTGTAGACCATGACTCGGAGCCGTACCCAGAAGATGACATCTCTGAGGAAGAGGAAGAAGATGAGGATGATGAAGATGATTATCATGAAGACGATGATAAGGTGAGAGTGTATATCACACAGAAAACCGGAGCAAGCATTTAAATCCGCATTGACATTTTGATTCTTCTACTAACACTATTAACACTTCTCTGCTTGACATTTAAAGGGGTCATATGATGCTGCTAAAAAAGAACAGTATTTTGTGTATTTGGTTGTGTTTATGCGGTTTAAGGTTTCTCTGAGGAAGAGGAAGAAGATGAGGATGATGAAGATGATTATCATGAAGACGATGATAAGGTGAGAGTGTATATCACACAGAAAACCGGAGCAAGCATTTAAATCCGCATTGACATTTTGATTCTTCTATTAACACTATTAACACTTCTTTCTCTGCTTGACATTTAAAGGGGTCATATGATGCTGCTAAAACAGAACAGTATTTTGTGTATTTGGTGTAATGAAATGTGTTTATGCGGTTTAAGGTTCAAAAAACACATTTTCCACATACTGTACATTATTGTTTCTCCTCTATGCCCCGCCTTTCTGAAACACGTAGATTTTTACAAAACTCATCGGTTTGAAAAAGCGAGGTGTGCTCTGATTGGCCAGCTATCCAGTGTGTTGTGATTGGCCGAATACCTCAAGCGTGAGACGGAAATGTTACGCCCCTTACCATATTGTGATGATGCCCTATCAGGCCGGAGCGACGATTCAAAAACATGAAAACCCATTATAAACTAGGCATTTGTTGCATCCAGTGGGGACATAATTATGGATTATAATGACTTATAC
>NW_015505276.1:134182-140243 GCF_001515645.1 Sinocyclocheilus grahami
CGAAGCAGATATCATCCTCTTTTGGAAGGCCAAACAAAGTAGTTTCGCTTTCACAATGAAACACACAGCGTCTTCACGACATGGCAGCGGAAACAGCAAAACTACAGCGAGAATAAAAGTTACGCCTTCTTTCTTTGTGTGAACATTTGGGCGGTGTTATGCAAATCTTCCCACAGAGCGATGTAGAAATGTGGAGGCGTGTTAGAACGAGCCGTTTTAGGTAGGTGTGGCTGACTCTTAACTTTTATAAAGAATATCTCTTTGGATTTGAGACTTTAGTCTTTGCAACTTTACAGATCTTCTTTATGCACCAAGAGCTTGTAACACTCCAAAGAGAAAGGAAAAATTGAAATCGCATGATATGACCCCTTTAAAGTCCGTAACCTTTAACTCATGTCCTAAGGCGCAATGGCAAAGGTCTTACAACATAGTGTGCTATAACTCATGCTCACCGTACTGTGCAGGTGTAAAAATTCTATCTTTATATGCAGGTGCCGCCCACCGTTAAGACTCCAGAGAAGAGTCATGAAGATGGGGAAGCCATGCTACCCTATGACCCAGACACCCAGACCCTCATCGATGGTTGGCTCTGCTGCCAGTCCTATTCATCAATACGTTACAGAGAAATCCGTTTGTACTCATCGAGTTGTTCTTTGTTTTCCTCTGCTAACCAACTGTTCTCTGGTTCGCAGCTGCTCAGAAGGCCAGAGATGACTTCGAGGATTCTGAAAAAGCTCTTCGGGAGATGGACGATCAAATCAGGTTTGTTCAATGCTGCAATCTTCCACGAACCGGTCGAAAGAAGTTGAGTTTGAAATCAAGTGGGAGTGTAGCGAACTGGTTTTTCATATGCACCTGAAATTCTCATTGGTCAGTGTATGCTTACATCAGAGTGCGCTGTTTGTTCAACTTATGGTTGCATCACTTGCGTCCTTCAATGCATCTGCAGTGTTCTCTGACGCTGGTGCGCGGGGACCCTGCTGCTGAGCACTGTGTTGAGTTTTCCTTTGATTGTGTTGCAGAAATATTGAAAAAGAGCTGTCGTTTGATTTCGGCCCTGAAGCGGAGTTCACTTACCTGTACAGCCAGTGCTACGAGCTTACCACTAGCGAGTAAGTGAGACCAGCGTTTGTTGTTTTGGAATGATATTTTTGTGCTGTGATTTATTTCTGTATTCTGTTTGCTTTTAGGTACATCTACAGACTCTGTCCTTTCAACCGGGTTTCACAGAAACCGAAGTATGGTGGCTCAGAGACCAACCTTGGGTAAGAGGCATTGTGGGGGAAAAAACAGGGTGGTTTGGTTTTAGAGTTTTTGGCCACTTTTCAGTTAATTAAGTTAAAACTTTTATTCTGCAAGGATGCATTAAGTTGATCAGAAGCAACAGTAAAGACTTTTATAGTTTTTATAAAGATTACAGTGCTGTTTTTTTAACTTTCTGTTTATCAAAGAAAAACAATGTCATGGTTTCCACGAATTATTCCCCAAAAAATGTTTTTTTGTTTTTAACATTCATAATCAGAAATGTTTCTTGAGCAGCAAATCAGCATATTAGAATAATTTCTGAATAACCATGTGACACTGAAGACTGGAGTAATGCTACTGGGGAAAAAAAAGCTTTGCATCACAGGAATAAATTACATTTTAAAATATATAAAGATGGAAAACATTTAAACATTTATTTTAAAATGTAATATTTCACAATATTACTATTTTTATTTTGATCAAATAAATGCAGCCTTTGTGAGAATAAGACACTTCTTTCAAAAACATGAATAAAACCTTTAAAAAAAATCAAAACCTTTGAATGGTAGTATAAATACCATATTGGCTATTAGTGGATATCAAGGCAATTTTTTTTATTTACTGATATTGATTGATATTGAACCGTTTATACCTTTTTGTTTTTTGCTGCTATTTAACACTCATTTAAAGTTCATTTTTAACACTCTTAATATTTTAATAACACTTTTAAATATTATCTTTTTTTTGAAAACCTCAGAATGAATGTCATTCTGTTCATTATAATGTTGTAATGCCTCAATGTCTAAATTCACTTCTAGCATTTTTAGATTTAACTTTTTTTAGTGTTTTATTTTACGGTAATTTACTCTAATTTACGGTCTCTGACTCACAGACACATTAATATCAGAAAATAGAAGTAAAAGTTAAAAATCTTTATTTAGACAGTATAGAGCTTTTTTTATTTTTATGGTGCATCCATAGCAATCAACTAAACACCTGATTGGTGTTAACAGCTTAAACCTGTTAAGACCAGCAAACCACTTTAGACTGGTTTAAGCTTTTTTTTCTCTCTCTCTTCAATATCACATCACTTTGTCATCACATTTGCAATATCATGGTGTGAGTGTTTTTGACAGTATTTAATAAGAGATGCTCATGTTCTCAGGACATGGGGAAGTTGGTCAGGGCCTGAAAATAATAAATACTTGGTGATGAAATACGAGCACGGCACTGGGTGCTGGCAAGGTCCAAACAGATCAACTACAGTAAGTACCGGCTCCTTCATTACTTCCACTGTGCTATTCACGCTGGGAGTTTTTCTGCTATGTGTATCTTTGTGTGGTAGGTGAAGCTGACTTGTGGGAAGGAGACTGTGGTGACCTCGACGTCGGAGCCGAGTCGCTGTGAATACCTAATGGAATTCACCACTCCTGCAGTTTGCCAAGAGTCAGCCAACATGGACCTCTCGCCACACGGCCACGAGGAGCTCTAGACTCCACGCTCTGCTTGATGATGCATGGTGTGCCACAAAATACATGCAAACTCTATTTTAAATGTTTAAAGCACTCTTAATGGAAAAAACAAGGCTTAATCTTTCAATTATCTTCAAGGCCACATTGTGATGATGCCCTGTCCGGCCGGAGCGACGAGACAAAAACATTAAAACCCATTATAAACGAGGCATTTGTTGCATCCAGTGAGGACATATTTACGGATTATAATGATTTATACCGTCTTTTTACGCGTTGCGTTGCATTGCGTATCGCGCTGCGTAAACATAAAACCATGTCTGCATTTGTGATCGGAGAAATGACAAACAACAAGCGCTACTCTACATTGCTCAAAACTCGCGTTTAAATCGTCAGTGGCAAATTCTTTAAATAGGAACACGTACTTACAGTCTGTGAGTCAGAACAGCCGGCATTGTAGTCTACTCTACCAGGATCAGGAAACAGTCCTCCATAAAATGCGCTGCACACATCTGACTATTTGGGTTGAACTGTTCTGGAACAGTGTTGTAAATACAACTTAACCACTGATTTCTAGTCGTGTCCTCTTTTGGAAGGCCAAACAAAGTAGTTTCGCTTTCACAACGAAACACACAACGTCTTCACGACATGGCGGCGGCGGTGGCAGCAACAATAAAGTTACGCCTTCTTTTTTTGCGCGAACATTTGGGCGGCGTTATGCAAATCTTCCCACATCGTGACGTAGACATGTGGGGGCATGTTTAAACGAGGCGTTTTAGGAGGGTGTGGACGAGTCTTAACTTTTATGAAGAATATCTCTTTGGATTTGAGACTTTAGTCTTTGCGACTTTACAGATCTTCTTTATTCACCAAGAGCTTGTAACACTCCAGAGAGAAAGGAAAAATTGAAATCGCATCATATGACCCCTTTAATATCAAATTTGGAAAACCTTTAGCTGTCTGGAACAAGTGTGCATATCTCAAGTATTATATACAAAAGATCTTGTTTTGTCTGTAGTTGTTCTTAAACATCTTTGACTGACTTTATTCAGTTTACGATAAGCCTAACTTACAAATTTCCTGAAATCAGCTTTTCCATCTATACTGATGTATACTGTGCATTATCATCAATTCATGACTGTAAAGTGCAGTTAATTGTGCATTATGTTCTTCAGAATACATTAAATGTTTGAGTGTGGTGACAAATCAATATTAACTTTTTTCCCCTCTCTCTCTCTCTCCTGGTCTGTAGGTTGTTGCTCTGTGGGAACATTAACTTCATTTCCTGTTCAGGCTGTTTAAGAACCTCTTCCATTAGTTTTGAATCAGCTAAATGAGGCTGGAAGTTGGGAGAACATTAAGTTTGGTAAACTGTAATGTTTTGTTGTTTTTACAGGTGTAGAATCTGATCTCTTTACATTCCATGGATAATTTTGAAATAAATTCAACAAAAAAAAAACATTACATTACGTCAAGGTTTCACAAATACGGTTTGAGTTTAAAGAAAAGCTATTCATTAATTTTAAAATGTGAAGCTAAAATAATAATCAAAATAAATCCATGTGATAAACATGTTCGGTCATAAGTAGTCTGATTATATTACCTGAAATGTGTAATGTAATAGATTACGTTACTAACTACAATATTTGTCATGTAATCTGGAATCAGTAATGGACTACCTTTTGTAAGTAATCTACCCAGCACTGTTCAGTATGCACTAATACTATGTACTATTTAGTCTACTGTGTAGTGTATGAATTTTTTCATCCAGTATCAGAGTTTAATAGCCCCTTCCCCTGAGCACGAGTGCAACAGTTAATTAAGTGCATTATCTGCTTATTTGAAGTGCACTTTTTCATTTCGGACTGTTCAGTGTGAACACTGCTGACACTGTATGCTACAAAATGGTTTAGAGTAGTGCATAATTACACGTTTAGTGTAGGAAGTGGACAACCTCAATTGTCATTGGCTAGCTGACTGAGGTTAATGTTTTACACACTAGACTATGAACTTCAGCATTACCTGTTGTTTACTGTTGTAAGTTGTAAACCTGTTAAATATCAAGCTGTTTGTTAACTTTACTGACCAAGTTCAAATCGAATGAAGAATTTCATTTTGTCCTGAATGAGTGCAGCAGCATGTGATGTACACCTACAAACCCCCTAAAAAAATGCAGGCACAAAGAAAACACTGAGATTCATATCTTTTATTTTTTCTGGCATGTAAAGTACAAATAATTAAACAATTCCATGAAAAAGTCCTCAAGCGTCTTCAGCTGAAATCCCAGTAATAAATATCCTAAACTAAACTGAAAGGTTTATTATTTTTTCCCCCCTTTGTTGTGTGTTTGTCTTTGTTTCTTTATGTTTGGAAGTATGAGATTTTTCTTCGTGACACACAGACACTGAGATCAGGAGTTCTGCTTTTGATCTTTTTTTTATTATCGTTATTGTTCGTTTGTTTTATTCTGTTATTGTTCTGTTATTCCTGGAAAATGGTTTCAGAAGAACATTGCTAAGTAACTCTGTGTCCCTCCTAAATTAACTGACACAAAATACAACTGGTTGAGAAACAGAGTGACCACTGACCCCTTTATCTAGCTCAGCGCCTCGCTTGGCCCGTCTCCCCCGCTGCGCTTTCTTCGCCCACGTCTGCTAAACGTTGCGCTCTAGCCCTCCCACTGACTCTTTTATTTTCTAGACCGCTCTCTCAGTCGGTTTGACGGCTGTATGACAGCGGGTGAGAGGTTTTTGGTGAGGGACACTGAGCCTAAGGCCTGGCTGCTGGTCCGGACTGTAGACCGGACCTCGCCTCGCCCCGCCCCCCCAGGCCTCGCCCCGGGCCCTGACTCGCTATGGGGTTCTGAACGTGGCTGGAAAAACAAGACTGTGATTAGATTAAATAATCAAAAGGTTTTCATTTAACAAGACAAACAAAACACAGGCATTAAAGGCATAACATCTAGCACACAGCATGTATGTTTATACACTTCAATTAGTTTAATATAGCAGTGCATTCTTTGCCTATGGAGAACTTTTCCAAATTGTAATTCTAAAGCAGTTTTTTTTCAGTTTTTTTTTTTTTTTTTTAATGTATTTCCTTTTTTTTTATCTATTTGTTCCCTTTAAAGAAAAACTAAAAGGTGTAACCACATTTTGGCAAAATGAAATGCATTTAAACTTGCAAATATAATGAAATAAACCATAAATATACACAAAACATACTTTCATACGAGGCAATAATAATAATCATAATAATGATAATAAATAGTTTTTAAGTTAACAATAAGTTAAAACTACAAGCTTAAAGTCGCCCAAATAATACAAGTTCATTGGCGCTATATTGAT
>NW_015505276.1:140315-141817 GCF_001515645.1 Sinocyclocheilus grahami
ATCTATTTGTTCCCTTTAAAGAAAAACAAAAAGGTGTAACCACATTTTGGCAAAATGAAATGCATTTAAACTTGCAAATATAATGAAATAAACCATAAATATACACAAAACATACTTTCATACGAGGCAATAATAATAATCATAATAATGATAATAAATAGTTTTTAAGTTAACAATAAGTTAAAACTACAAGCTTAAAGTCGCCCAAATAATACAAGTTCATTGGCGCTATATTGATTTTTTTTTTCAGTTTAAATTATTTATGTTGCAACAAAAGCTACCACAGACTTTTACAAACACAATTAAACACATTTTGATTGAAAAGAAATAATTCTAACTAATTCTAAAACCTGCATACACTGTAAGAACAGCAACTAATTATAAATAATGGAAACAAATATAAGAAACCATACACAACAAAAGGAACTGAAACGAAATATTCGACCCACGTGTGTCTTCTATGGCAACATCAACAACACAAATACACTAAGTTAACGTGTGATTCTGATATGTAAAGAAAATCAATAAATTACAGGAAAAAATACTCTGAAATCAACATGGGCTAAAACCGATGATATTTTAGACAGTATTCCATTCACGGTCTTTTAGATTTGCTCTTTTCGGTACCATAGATGGCTGTTTGTTTTAGCTTGCATGGTCAGAGCACTAATAAGGGGGTGGAGGAAGGGATAATGGACATTTTTAGAGACCAGAGCTCTTCGTGCTTGTTTGATTCTTCTAATGAATCTGTTAGTTAACACTTTTTTTTCATTTTGTTGTTGTTCGTTACATTTGATCCTTTCACTATTCTGCAAACCATTTCAGTGTGACGTTTAATTTCTTTTTTAAAAAATATATATATCTTTTGTTCTCAGTCAATATAAAAACGAAGCACATTGCACTTACTGTTCCATAGGAAAGGTTTTTTTTTTCTTTTTTTTTTTAATGATTATTATTGTAGTTGCTCAAGCGGTCCAGTAGCCTATGTTTGTTTCCTGCCATTGTCATTGGCTCTCTGAGGGGATGGGGGAGTGGTGTAGCTAAAGAGTTCGTTGGGACACTCAGAGGGATGATGCTAAAACCTCCCTATGGTCACCAGGTGCACTACAGGGTTGCCCTGGTCACTGTATCTACCCCATCGCTCATTTTAGAGAGTGGACCAATCTTTACGTCTAGGATGTTTGTCCCCTCTAGGGCACACCACCGATGAGTTCCAGGATAAGTTGCGTTAGCGAAAGAAAAATGTGTTGCGATGTTAATGTGGCGTAAACTGAGAGGGGTTAGTTCAAGGTGTATCACAGTTTTGATACAATGGGAATGCTGTTGAAGGCTTAGAGACACTTTGATATGTGTTGTGTGTAAGTGTAAGTGTATATGTGTGTGCACACTTTTTTCCCTTCATCAGTGACAAAGCTAAGATCCCTTGGTTGGTTAGTGCTTGTGCAAAGGAGCAAAATTAGGTGTCAACGATATGATGGTGGAATACAGAAGATATGTGGAGC
>NW_015505276.1:141996-192078 GCF_001515645.1 Sinocyclocheilus grahami
AAAAGGTGTAACCACATTTTGGCAAAACGAAAAGTATTTAAACTTGCAAATATAATGAAATAAACCATAAATATACACAAAACATACTTTCATACGAGGCAATAATAATAATCATAATAATGATAATAAATAGTTTTTAAGTTAACAATAAGTTAAAACTACAAGCTTAAAGTCGCCCAAATAATACAAGTTCATTGGCGCTATATTGATTTTTTTTTTCAGTTTAAATTATTTATGTTGCAACAAAAGCTACCACAGACTTTTACAAACACAATTAAACACATTTTGATTGAAAAGAAATAATTCTAACTAATTCTAAAACCTGCATACACTGTAAGAACAGCAACTAATTATAAATAATGGAAACAAATATAAGAAACCATACCCAACAAAAGGAACTGAAACGAAATATTCGACCCACATGTGTCTTCTATGGCAACATCAACAACACAAATACACTAAGTTAACGTGTGATTCTGATATGTAAAGAAAATCAATAAATTACAGGAAAAAATACTCTGAAATCAACATGGGCTAAAACCGATGATATTTTAGACAGTATTCCATTCACGGTCTTTTAGATTTGCTCTTTTCGGTACCATAGATGGCTGTTTGTTTTAGCTTGCATGGTCAGAGCTCTAATAAGGGGGTGGAGGAAGGGATAATGGACATTTTTAGAGACCAGAGCTCTTCGTGCTTGTTTGATTCTTCTAATAAATCTGTTAGTTAACACTTTTTTTTCATTTTGTTGTTGTTCGTTACATTTGATCCTTTCACTATTCTGCAAACCATTTCAGTGTGACGTTTAATTTCTTTTTTAAAAAATATATATATCTTTTGTTCTCAGTCAATATAAAAACGAAGCACATTGCACTTACTGTTCCATAGGAAAGGTTTTTTTTTTCTTTTTTTTTTTAATGATTATTATTGTAGTTGCTCAAGCGGTGCAGCATGTTTGTTTCCTGCCATTGTCCTTGGCTCTCTGACGGGATGGGGGAGCGGTGTAGCTAAAGGGTTCGTTGGGACACTCGGCCAGAGGGACGACGCTAAAATCTCTCTATGGCCACTGTATCTACCCCATCGCTCATTTTAGAGGGCGGACCAATCTTTATGTCTAGGATTTTTGTCCCCTCTAGGGAACACCACCGATGAGTTCCAGGATGATTTGCGTTAGCGAAAGAAAAACGTGTTGCTTTGTTAATGTGGCACAAGCTGAGGGGGTTACTTCAAGGTGTATCACAGTTTTGATACAATGGGAATGCTGTGGAGGGCCTAGAGACACTTTGATATATATGTGTGTGTGTGTGTGTGTGTGTGTGTGTGTGTGTGTGTGTGTGTGTGCACGTCTAAGTGTACGTGTGTGTGCGGTCACACTCTTGCTAAATGTTTCGGACTGACTTTTTCCCTTCATCAGTGACAAAGCTAAGATCCCTTGGTTGGTTAGTGCTTGTGCAAAGGAGCAAAATTAGGTGTCGACGATATGATGGTGGAATACAGAAGATATGTGGAGCAGAAATTAAATAAAAACAAACAAATCTAGACAGCACAATGATAGACATTTGCTTGTTGTGTTGACATACTGGCGAATATAATCCACTATGGATTATTGTGTGAGAATTGATTACATTAATAAGTGCAGCTACGTTACATTGTCAAATTTTTTTTTTTAACTTTTTTGGTGCACCGAACATGCTGAAGCGTTAAGGTGATTCTTCTTTTTTGTTTTTGCCGATACAAGATGAGATGCTCTGGGTGTTCGATGTGACGCCGTTTCGAGCTTCACTGCACCATCATTGAAACAATGCTTGATTTTTTTTCAACACTTTAGAGAAACCATAACGTCGCTTTCCTGCGTAATGCATACATGTACCTGTCTGCTGATTCTTTTTTTTTTTTTTTATGTTTCGTATGTTTCTCTTTTTTTTTGTTTGTATTTTTGAAAATGAAATGGTTTCACTGCATGTAAGTCTTAGTCCCCAACCCGCCGATCCCCTCCCTAACACCGCAGACTGGCCCTCTCTCCCAAAGTTGAAAACTCTGAAAATAAAAGCCATGCGGTGTGTCCAAAGATTTCCACGATTTAAGAATCTGTAAAAATGTTGCACAAGGTCTTGTGTTTCTTTCTTCGTCGATATAAAAATATATTAATCTCTAATGTAATCCTTTCAAAGAGATCATTGTCCTCTTTGGCTAACACAGCGTTATTTAGAAAAGCAAAATGTCACTTGATTTGAACACACATTTACATCTTTCAGTTCTTTTCTTCATATAATGTGAAGTTTTGCGATTTTACAGCAATGTCTCTCCCCATGGAACAGTTTCGTTTGTTTTATCGCAGGGCTGTGGACAGCTTGGGCATTGTCTTTAATGTATCTAGGGATTTTTTCAGTTATGAGATGAGTATTTTTTTTAAAAAGATTCATTTTTTGTGCAGCTCATGTGGCTGCGACTTGCTTTAAAGGGTCTTGAGGACACTAAATTTGATTTGATATGTAGCTGTTTAGATACGCAGGGGCTGCTAAAACCGGTTCGGGAAAGCGAATTAGAATGCGATTCTGTTTAGTGAATGGAGTTAAATGTATCTGAGAAATTATGAAGTTCAAGGACGACCAATCCCAGTGGCCTCTGGCCTTCATAACAGCTCACTCTTTTGCTCAAAGAGCTGACACACAGCCTTTCCTACTCCCGAGCCATTCAAACCTGTTTAAAATGATCTAATACGGTTCTGGATTCCGCAGTCGGCCTTGGTAATTGGTTTGAAAGACTTTCAAAAGAATTCCAAATACCATCGCCATGGGAACACTGTCGAAATGCCCCTAGTTACACAGACAACTGCATGTGGTGGAATCGATTCTAAATTCTAACTCTAAAACTCAGAGTGGAAAGATACGAGGATATTCTAGGTCGCCATGTTTTGTGATGTTTCGCTATGCCCTCCAGCGGAGGTGCGTGTGTGCATGTGCGTGTATGTGTGTGCGAGTGTCTCTGTGATGAACGTTGTCTTTCGGTGTGCTGAGGTGATTGTGATGACCCCCGGGTGACCTCTCGATTTGTGACTACCATCCACACAGTTTGTTCAGTGGCTGTTGGGTTGGACCTCGAGTAAGGTGTGGTGCCATAAGGCAAGGTTGCAACCTAATGTAGAGCCAGGAAACCGTAATCAAAGTTCTAGAAAATGCTTACATATTTGGCTATTAAAACCACCTTAAATGTTGAATATATAGTTATATCATAATATATATATAAGAGAACACTGTTTTAATCATTTTCTCTAAAAAATCACTGATTCAAAATGCCCAAGTGTAAAAAAGTGACTACATCCTCTGAAGCCAGACAGGAGAGTTACCGGGGCAAGATTTCGGGTAAATTGCACATATTCGATTTACTTTTTTTTTTTTCGTTCGTTCGTTGACCAGTTCTCTTACTTTGCCTGAATTAAATTAAATCTCTGCAGACATTCTCTGTCACATTCATAAGACTGTCCCTCCTCGTGGATTTCCCCAGCCCAGCCCCGCCTCACAACTCTGCTAATTCAATACAGGCAAATGTTGGGAAGGACTAGCATGTTGTGTAAAGAGAAAAGAAAAACAACTCTACTTGTGTATTTTTGTTTGAAACAACTAAACGTGTGTGTGTCGAATGTGTGTTAGAGAGAGACTCAGTCCAGGCCCATGTAGAGTGAATGTACAGGGAGCTCAGTAGCTCCCCCTGCATGTTAAAAAGCAGTAGTGACTAGGCCTTCCTTCTCTTTTTTACTTATTCACTAATATACTTTTTATATAAAATTGAATCAACTTTAATATAATATAATACAATATAATAATATGTACTTTTTATTGTCTTTCTAAACATTTATAGTACCATATAGCCTTTTCCCCAATACTAATATAATATAATATATACATTTTAGAATTATTTATTTATATTGCCATATATATAGTCTTTTTACCAATGGACCTTTTTTACTTATTTACTAATATACTGCTTTAATATATAATTTAATTAAATTTAAACTGCATATGTACTTTTTTATTATTTTTCTCAACTTTTATAGCTTTTTATTTTAATTTATATAAATTCTAAATCGGGAAGAAAACATTTATTTCTGTCTGTAACCTTTTTCTTTAATAATGGGCTCTATAACAAAGTATTTTATTTCATTTTTTTTCAACACACATTGGCATATTTGAATCTGATGACCTTTATGTAAGCGATTACAGCAGCAACAACAAAAAAAGTTAAGCAAGTAAACTTGTTTTTATCATAAACAGGAGTCTATTTTAAATGTGCTCAAGCCCAACCAAGTTATTGCATGTTTCGCCATCAGACCTTGGCAGAATGATGTGTTTTTCCACCATATGTGTGTTTGCGTCTTGCAGGCCGGTATGACTAAGCAGGGGTATTGTTGAGGTAGGGGTGTAATTGTGCAGTGAGTGGGTGAGTGTACAGCAGAGACTGGAGGGGGAGATGTATTGGAGGGATGGGATGCTGCCCCATAATTAACCCTCTCCCTGTCTCTCCCACAGTACAGATGGTGCCTGCAGCCCATATGGCCCCTAATCCTGTCATTGGCATTCGGCTCCTTCCTAGCCTTTGCTCCTGCGCCCCGTCTCCCTCCCTCCCTCCCCACTTCCATCCTCGCTATTGGCTCTCTACCTTTCTAACAATGTCATATTGACATGGATAATATGACATTTGCCCAGCTTAAGGATTTGAGGGCAGTGGGCACACGAATGTTGAATGTCAGAGAACAGTGGCCAAGCCGGATGAATGCGCTGAACAAACAAGACAATTAGGACAATAGCAGTCGGACTCCATGTTGTTTAAATAACTATGCCAATAATGTTCGCCCATGGACTGCAGTCATTATTCACCGAATAACAGTGCGTGGCGGTTTCAAATTAGACTAGGGAATGAAACTGCTCTGATGGTCATCTTGGCCTATCATGCGATTTACTTGATATGAGCACATGCAAACACACGCTAAGTCTGGGGAAGCTGCTTAACTGCTGATTCTTGCCTCGGCTTTGATGTGTGGTGATCAGGTGGCGGCGCAGACCGACTGTTTAATCTCTCGCTTTCAGAAACCCAGGCAGACCTTTCCCCACCCCAAAACCCAGCTGAATTGGGGACAAAGAAGGCCCTAATTAGCCAAGATTGGAGGCAGATGGGGCTCTCCGTGTTGACCTCCAAGCCTCACATTGCGTCTCCCTTATTACATTTCCATCACAATCACCTCTGCACACAACCCATTGCTTTCTGACCTCTACTTTCTCTTTTGTTTTGCTCCTTTTGTCCCCGCCACTGATTCCTCCCCTTGCCCCTCCCATTCTCCTCCCCTCCTGCTGTCACGTCTGTCTTGGGCCCTGCTTTATTCCTCCCCATCGAGTGATTGAAGAGAACCTTACCTTGATGGTTTTGGTCTGCAGTTTGAGACCATTGAGCGTGTTGATGGCCTTGTCGGCATCATTGGGGTCCACGTAGTTTACGAAGCCGTAGCCCAAACTCTGGCCTGCAATAGTACGAACGAGAACGCATTGGAAAAGGATGCTTTGATGCTAATTTTCACCGAGACCAAATCGCGTGCTCACCTGTGATCTTGTCTCGGACTAATTTGCAGGACTCGATTTCTCCGATACTGCCGAAAAGGCTCTTGAACTCTTCCTGGGTCATGTTCTGAGGCAGATAGTTGACGATCAGGTTGGTTTTGCTGTCGTCCGCGGCACCGTTAGTGCTAATGACGGGGCCGTTAGGCAGGCTGGTTCCGCTCGGACCATTGGACACCTGAGTTTCCATGGTGCTAATTATCTGCAGGTGAGAAAATTACAAATTACACTCTAAATTGGGTGAAAACGCATAATTTGAGGGGCGTAATGCTTGGCATCCTGGTTTAGAGGTTAAAAATCAATGCGTCTGAGTGGTAGAGGGCCGGAGGAGAACAATATCCCACCTCCCCTCCTCCTCCTCTGACCTCCTCCCTCACTTCAGCTCTCTCCAACTCTCAGCCCCTGGCCATGCAGATGTCACAGTCCTTTCACTCTTTCCCAGCCCCCTTTATGCTATCCAGGGTCAAACAGCGTTACATCACTCGCCTCTGAGAGGATAAACATCAATGTATTTGCTAACACTATTTTTTTTAATTTCCTTTTAAGAAAATGCAATTCAGACAAATAAAGATGAGAAGATGGCACCTTGTTTATGTGAAAAGTGTGTTTGTGTGTGTGAGTGTGTGCGTGTGTCTGGGTCTTTGGTTCATCCATGTTGCTGTGGAGCACAGCATGATGCTTAATTTGGCCTATAGGGGATTTTCAAAGAACAGATGTATGCAGGTTGTAGACGCTACTTCAGTCTTTAACGGTCCCATTCTGTCACAATGCCCAACTGGAGTTCTCAAAGTCAGTGCTTTGCATCGTACCATAAGCGATCTGTCGTTTTTATCTCTTTTGTGATTTTCTTGTTGATTTTTTGGGGGGGTATTTTTCCCAAGGCTGCTACTCTCCAGAATTTACAAATTGGCGTGTGTAATGTATGTTCATGTATTAGTCATCCTTAGTTGACTGAAAGCGCTCTTTCCCCAGAACGGCCCCTGGGGGTGGAACAGGGTGTCTCACCAACTTAATTAACAATGCATCCGTGATTTTCTTTTTTTGTTGGAGTCCCACGATCAACAGGCAGAATCATCTGCCACAAGTGTCTTTGTTTTTTTTAGATTAAAATTGATTTTAGAAATCCTTCCAGGAATGTAATTGGAAATAAATTAAATTGTATCTGATATCTAATTAAGCGGTTTTTTTTTTAAATTTACATTCATTTGCACTAACAGGTGAATTTATAGTAGTGTGGGAAGTCTGTTCCTTTGTTCTCCCTTCAGCATGGCCTCTTCCTCTCATCTCTCTGTAACGCTCTGTCTCCTCAGTGGAATGATTTATTCTTGCCTTGAGCCTTACCTCTAACCAGGTTGCCCAGGTAACAGCAGCTTGACGACTGTTGCTATTGGCTGGCTTCTTGACTTTTAGTGTGTGCATGTTCGAGAACGAGCGCTCGGTTAAAATCGCTTTTTGTCTTGCATTAATCAAATAAGCTTTCGGGGCAGCCGGAATTTATATCTCAGGCAAATTGACACTGACAAGGAGAAAGCTCAGAGAGGCGAGTTATTAAAGCTCTGCAAACATGGACCTAGGCAAGACTGACTGTCACCCCAGCAGGAATTTCCAAGAAAAGGGCGTTCGTTTGATCACGAATGGCGATAAAATGGCATCTTTTGCTTGGGCAGTAGTCCATAGCCTTCATAGCCTGGGAACTATCTCGGGTTTAGAATGCAAACCTACTCAAACAGGCCCTGCCTATGCATTGACACAAACAGAGTGAGTCTTGACACAATGTGACAGGATCAGGGCAAATGTGATTTGTGAACTGAAGTAAACCTCCCTATGGCAAGCCACCCATCCTCAGCGATGAATGTAGTGAGTTACACAACGCGCAGACTCTTCGGCCACGCAGACTGACACGTACACTATCTTACAGCCCAGATACTGGCGCCAGCACCGCAGAGGTAGAGGTGGAAGAGCACTTCATCCCAAAATACATGACTCACATAGACAGGCGAGAGACTGCTTACTGCTGGAGTTCCTTCCACTGCGCTGCTTAAACATCACACACCTTATCAACTGAATCTACACTATTAAAAATAGGCCTTTCGAAACAAAATGTGGCCACTGAGCGGGCTTTGACGTTCCCGTCCCAGCCTGTACTTTTCTATTTCTGGGAGAGATCTCCCTCAATATTTAATGCACCGCATCGGCATCGCCTACACAAGGACCCAGACTCGCACGCAAACAAGAGCCCTGCATCTCATACGCAAAACCTATTACCTTCCCACCAGTGCGCTGATAAGGATAAATGACTGCAAAGATTCTTCTTAGTGAGTCTGTAATTAGAGTCTGCTGAAATGACCGTCAAGCAAAAGGGATTTTTTCCCCCTGTTGAATGTCACAGTACACAAATGTAAGAAAAAACCAAGCCACTTGGTTTAACTACCACCTTTTTTGTTCTTGAGAGACATAATGAGACTGACTTTAATTAAAAACACATCATGCTTTAAAAAAAACAGGCCTGAAAAGCAGCATAAGGAAAAAAAGCAATCTGACTGTGAAGACTATCGGCTCACGTCACTTCCTTAAAGTCCCTGTGCAGTGAGGGAGCCATTTTCTTAAAATAAACACAGTCTCGCACCAGATCCGGCGAGGTAAACAAATAAAGCATAAGGCTGATCTCATCTGTAGCTGTATGTAACATGTCAACATTAATTTTCAGACTGCCAGGGTAGCGATTGCCAGCATTATCGGTCAACGAAAATGAATCTGTGCTCGTGACATTTCTGACGCCTAATGCAGACCTTAATTTGATCATTTGTAATTCACAAACGTACGCGTCTGGACGGGCCTCCTGACTGAAATGTGAATGTTGGATTGCCAATAGGCCGTTTCAGTAACAGATTACAGGATTATCCTAAACAAAAGGCATTAGCCACACTCTCACTGCAGCTTAAGGGATCACTGTGGCAGCTGTAAAACAACAGGACACAAGTCAAAACTGAACGGATAAACCCTTTTCTTTGTTATTTATTTTTATCGGTGAATTGGGTTAATTTCACTCGTGAAATTCGCAGCGCGAAGATCATTGATTTAACACGCGGATACACAAGTCTCTCTTATATGTCCCCAAAGAGCGCCATTTTATTTTAAAAGATTTTATTTGCTATTTTCAATTATTATAATTCTGAAAGAACGCGGGAAGAAAAGGCGCTCGTGGTATTCTGGTATTCCTGTTTGGTCGCTATCCAGAGTGCTGAAATCGGGAGTGGCTCAAGACAACTACCTACAAAATATCCTTGGTGCCGCGGGCTCCGTTTTTTCAAGTGGGCATTAAGCTCTTGATGTCGTCCTTATAAATAAACACGTTTGCGAATCGTTTAAACTTGTTATCCTCTCGTCCTTTGATTGGACAAGTGCGCGTGTGCTCTGTGGGCATTCACAAATACGAGCTCCTTTTTGCTGAATAAACGTATTGACACAAGCGAACAAAAGAGCCACCCGTTCCTCCTCTACAGAGACCATGGCAGCACTATGAATATTAATGTAAACAGTAGCGCTTTGTGTCGAGGCCAGAGGCTGCGGGACTCTCCGGGAACAATGAGCATTGCAACTGTCTTCACTTTTACTCTATTCTACAGGAACAAGACCATTTAATAATAATAATAATAATAGCAAAAATATTAAAAATGTACATTTAAATAACAATGTAATCGAAGAAATGGCTGTAGCTCATGTCTTTCCTTTATATAAAAACAGCTGTATAATATTCTGTTCTATTCTAGAATAGAATAGAATAGAATTCTATGACTATGACCATTTATTTATATAGCACAATTAAAAACAACCCACGCTGACCAATGTGCTTTACAATAACTAAAACTACAACCAATAAAAACAGAAACAATTAAAATGGTAATACAGTACCATTTAAAAAAGTACTTCAGCATAAGAAAACGGTAATAAACGATAGAAAATGCTTCAAGTATTAAATGCTTTATCAAACAGAAAAGTTGTAACTTTGATTTAAAAGCGGGCAAAGATGGTGCCAGTCTATTTCGTAGAATTTGGTGCTATTCTAGTTCGTTGACAGTTTCTTTTTCTCACCCGAAATCCGCATTTAAATGGAATGGTCGTAATATTTAACAATTCATTTGATTATTTGGGCTGTAACATCAGTTTCTGTACTGTACCTGTTCAAATTCACAATAGACAAGGCCTGCATGGTGATCCTATAGCGTGCGTAACGGCCTTGGCATACAGTATAGCTACAAATACTGTCAAACATCTTCTTCTTTTTAAACGCCGTCTTTTTCTTTAATTGACAAACCCCTTTATGAACGATTAACGAGGGGCTCGCGTGTTCAGACGGCTGTGTTGTGTTGTGTATCGCTGTGATGTCCTTGTCCTTGAATTGCGAACGCGCCTGGAGAAGGTTATCTGACTCAACGGTTTTATGTGCTTTGGCACTGCGGTAGAGGCTCGCGCTCACGGAGGACTGCGGAACAACACGCCGAGGGGCCCCTCATTCATTCATCACACCATCGATCGAGACTTAAAGCGAAAGAGAAGCGCGTCGCTTCCTATCGCCTTTTGTTTGAGGTCACTATAAAACAAGTCCGGCTGTCCTTCACAGCTGACCAATATATATTTACTTATTTGTCAAGACTAGAGGCCTTTATAACCTCAAACGCAAAATGTTGTGTAGCCGACAAGGGTTTAGCCTAGGGTCATATTTAAAGTGGGCTATTAAAATGATATATATTACAAAACGAGTCGCCATTATAGCCAATCTAGTACCATTATCACGTCTTTCTGATAAGAAACAAAGACGGTTAACCTGACAGCACGCTTCATGTCGAGCAGGCCTGAAGGATTCAACGTAATTAATTCATCTTAACATTTTAAACGTGAACATGTTTGTATTCAAATAAGCGGTTCTGTTGTTTTCCCGCAGACAATCTACGTGAAGAGGGTGATTCTGTGCGCGTGCCATCGCTGTCTTCTTTTAGAGAAGACACGCCCAAAACGCTTTCCCTCAAGGCCTTTGTATTCCCCTCATATTGCTTATTTACCCTCTCGGCGTCTATGTATTTTTGGTGAGGGAAGAAGAAACACGCAACTCGCTAAGATATCGCAAGAAATGCGTGACATTTCGCCTTTTCCTCTCTCGCGGTGTCTTATATAGCGTCGCAAGCTTTAGGAATTTTGTCCTGCCCGATTCAGTCCAAACCAACGGATGCATAATATCTCCCCTCCCCCTCTGAGTGACTCGACCCTTCTCTTTGCCTTTGCTCTCGATGGGCTCTCAGCCTCCGAGGCATCGTGTTTTGTCTCGAGCATCCTTTCCGAGCGAGGCATGTGCCTTCTTACGCCCTTCTCCTGCCTCCGCCGCACCTCTGCTATGTCTGAGGAATTCCTCAGCGCTCTTTGTTAATAATGGCTAATTATCGCTTGAACGCGTTTAATTAGCGGATGTAGGAATAAATGTATGTTGCGGAGGGTTTGACGTATTACGTGATTCATGACAAATGGCTCTTACGGCAGGAGAAAGCCTTGTTTTGATTCTCCTCAGAAAACGAAGCGAGCTCGGCTGTAGCGATGCTCGCGCATGCCTGTATCACATTACTTATACCCTGGGCTAATCGTTAATCTTGTTTACGGAATCCGCGGTTAGATGTGCCAGTATGTTTGACCACCAAATGCTGTGTGCATGTTTTGGCTAGCTTGTATTGAAATACCCTATATTTTGTATCTAATTATGCATCTCAGCTGTTAGAATTGATTTTGTGGTGATGCTGTTACTGTTTTTTCAGGAGATAGACCAAAAGAAGGGCATACGTACAGTAACCATTCTTGATGTACAAAGATGATAGTGATCTAGGTCCTTCAAGTCGCAGGTCTTCAGGCTGTCTTGCAGATATTACGCCGTGGTGTGGCTCGACAAAGGCGAATGTCAGGTTCCAAACGAAAAGAAAAAAAAAAGAAAAAGGAAAAACGACAGTCTTCGGCAGGAAAGCTCAGCCCGTGCGATTGTAGGTTTCCTCAGCAGTGTGAAAATGAGGAGAAGGGGGTTTTCTTCAGGACGATGATGAGAGAGAGATTTCTCTCCGTGTGGCGTGGGCGATGGTTCAGAAAAAAAGAGAAGCAGTGATCCCCAGTAGGGTGTGTCCAGGGGAGGGTGTTGTGGTTCTGCTGTTGTGTGTGTATTTCCCAGCTCCTCGCAGGCTCCTTCTGTGCATCTGCTGCAATGTTCTTCTTTTATGTGTCCTTCTGGCTGGCAGAGCTTGCTGCTGATTGGCTAATTGTGCAGGGAGGGTACTACATGGCAGCCATTGCAATGCGCTCCTCTCCCATTATCCCCTTCAGGAGAGATCACCGAGAGCCCCCCGTCCCTCCACCCCTCACCATCTCTCCACTCTTCCTTTTGCCCTCCCTTTCTTCCTGCCCCCCCCAACACACATGCAGAGCTGAGTGAATAGAGCTCCACCTGCACTCCGAACAGATGGGTGCAGAAAAAGACAGGAGCCATGCTTTCTCCTTCTCTTTACCCCTCGCTCGCTCTCTCTCATCCCTTTACTCAAGCCTCAGTTTTTCCCTCTATTGATTATTTGTCCTTGCAGTGCAGCTCTTCTTCTCAAATTCCATCTTCTCAGTCTGACGTGTTGCATTTCTAAGAATGCCGTGAATGAGTCCGGCGGGTTTTTTTTCCAAATGCAGAATGGCTGTGCGAAGGCATGACTGTGTGAAGGTCATAACACGGCCCACTGCTTAACCGTTCATGTCAGGTGCGTGTTGAATGCATATATTGCATAATCGCACAAAGGCCAGTGCTTACAATATGGATTAAGACATCATTTTGGTTGTCAATGTCATATAGATGTCATGCATTGTTTGTATAATCCCATTGACTTAATGTCCAGCAACACCTAAAATCAGCAGGCATGTGTCTGCTTATTGTTGCTCGTTGGTGCTGATATTAAACATCGACACACACTGATTGCAGCGGTTGTCATCTCAAGCTCCCTTCCCCCCGTTTCCAGTCTCAGGGAGTGGGTAGAGCTCACTGAGACAGGCTGTTTGGTCTCATCTATAATGCATCTCCTGCCCCAGGACTTGATGTGTGACAAATGACCTATTTCTGCACAGACCCCCACAGGGCCTTGACCTGAGGGAGCGCGCTCGGTATATCTCTGTTACGCGGATGTCTTTGGCACTTTCATAGGTGCGAGTCTCCGTTGGGTGAAGTTGGAGGAGATGGTTGCAGAGCATGTAGACTTATGGAAATGCACGCTTAGCCAATGAGGCGTGAGGGGGATGTCATTCCCACTAGAGGATGTGTTTATTTTAGTCTGTTTATGTGCGCGCCGGAGACCGCGGAGGTCGCTGGAACTCACCTACATCCGCATCGGCCTTGGGTGACCTTGTGGAAGTCGAGCGCTGTGTGTGTGCATCTTCAGCAGAAGTTCTCTGTGATTATGCAGATTGTAGACAGTCACAGCACAGGTATCAGGCATCAGGAGTCAGAGAGGTACAGAGTGGGTGGTATTGTCGTTGGCGGGCAAATGTGCTGTAATGCAGATCAGAAAAATAGCATTTTCTCAACGTGTCTACTCTGAGTAATATACACAATTATATATATTTTGGGGCAATGGGTTCTTGGGAAATCATTGGAGATGGGCGAGTGGGCAGATGCGTTCAAACTCGTTAACCTTTTGATAATCTCGAGAGCGCTGATTGTTGTGCATTTCTGGGTTAGGGGTTAACAGTGAAGGCCAAGCATTTTCCGGTAATTTTGACTCAATCGGGTGCTCTGGAATGGATGGCAATGCGACTGCGACGGGTGTTATCATTTATTACGATTTTGAACTAGTTTTTGTTTTTTAATTTCTGTTTTCATTTGAATTTTAGCGAAAGCAATGGTCCACCCAAAAATGGTCATTCTGTCATCATTTACTCCTGTTTGACTTTCTTTCTGAGGAATATACAAGATATTTTAGTGAATGTTGGTAACCAAATGGCTTAGGGTCTCTCTGACATTGTATAGAAATAAAAATACTATGGAAGTCAATGGGACCCGGAACTGTGTGGTTACCAACATAAAATATCAAAATATAATCAAAATAATCAGAATATCTTCTTTTGTGTTTCACAGAAGAAAGTCATACAGGTTTGAAACGACATGAGGATGAGTAAATAATGAGTGTTTGTATTCTGGGTGGAATATTTCTTCAGTTTTAGTCATTTTGTTGTATATTAATTTTTATTTCAGTTTTAGTCTTAGTACTTGAAGTTAAACTAAATGAAAATGAGAACTGTTGCCTTGGCAACTAGCTGTAATAAAATAAGTTTTTCATATTTTATTTCAGTTAAAGTTTGTTTTATTATACGTAACATAATGGTTTTAGTTTTAGTTAACTATTGTAACCCTGACTGTGAATCGTCCTGGCCTTCGTCCTCCTCTCTCATGCTCCCTTTCACTTTCAGTTCTTCCTCCTCTCGGTTCTTGTCCCACATCTCTACCCCAGTCAGATTCTGAGTGTGGGCCCTGTCTGATATTTTACATAATTGCCTTACATAAGTAGCCAGCTCAGCTCAGAGCTTGGATGATATTAGTGGCGATGAATATTGCATGAGGAAGGCACTCGTTAAGCGTTAATAAGAGGATAGAGATGGGCCCTGCTGTCAGTCTGTCTTAACCCCGCCCACTCCTCTCTGTCAAGTCGCGTCCGAGTGAGGGGGAAAGACTTCGCCATTATAGGTGCGGGTGTTGTTTTCTGCTTTGTGAGCTGAATAAAAGCAGCACTTGTGGCACAAAGAGCCCAGGCCTGTTAGCTGCCTACGGTTCCACACGCACCCTGTTCACACTTAGTGTGAATAAACCGGCTTAATTGCAGAGGCTCATTAGGGGTCTTCGCTGGCAGCAGGGCAGCTGAATCCAGCCCGTGGGTAAGAGGGCATCTGAAGCACCTATTCACCACCCTGATTCAGAGGATCAAGCATGGCAGTTGCTTGAAGCTCTCTCAGTAATTTCACTGATGATTTTTAATGTTCAGGAGCCCCTCCAGAAGAGCCGATTAAGAGACTGACGCTTTTGTCAGTGGCATTATAGCATAAGAGACTCTAAGGCTCTTTCAATGATCATTGATTTTAGTCACTTTTTTATGGCCATCCAAACGTGGCTGTTGTGGAGATCGCTGGTGGAGGAAACCTTGTTTTTTGTCTAATAACTCAAAAATGTCTGTTTTACATTTGCAAATTGTGGATTTACATTTATGGGAAGAAAGCATGTTGTGATCGCGCTGAATCTATTTCGCACCAGCGCAGGAGATATGATTGTGTGAAGCAGATGTGTTCCACTGCTACAGCTAGTGTTATTCCCCTTATTATGGTCTGAGGTAACGGATTAGAATGGCTCAAATGTCTGTGCTAAAGAAGATTTTTCCTGGATTCGTATTTTCATTTGCCTTAAAATGCCTTCATTACCATATACAAATGAAAATATACATGTACACTGTAAAACATTATACTGTACACCATCCATTTCCATTTTGTATGGTCATAAACATTCTTTAGTATTTGGTTTCTGGAGCTGTATTTTCAGTTGAAATATTTTTTATATGATTTAATTTAAATAAAATGTGCAACATTGTTACTACTTTGAAAGGTGCAAATTAAAATAAAAAAAATATATTATATTAATATTGGTATCACCATGGTGTACTAGCAGAATTAGGGATATTAATGCACATATAAATAATAAATAAATAAATAAAAGCTGTATTCTTTCAACCATGATAATGCAAATTAAAATAATAAATAAATATATTAATATTGTTATCACCATACTATATTAAGCTAGGGACATTAACTAACATATATTATAAATACTTATATCATCCTTTAAATTAATAATCCTGTATTCATTTACCCAAGATAAGTCTAAACAGAGGTAATAGATACTATAAATTATATTCATAGTAATTGTGTAATATATTAATGTTGTTTGCAGCATGCTGTATGTATGCATGAAAGGTCACTATAGATGAAAATGTCAGGCAAATGCGTAAAATGTAAATGAAAAACTAATATCCTTTACCATGCAATGTTCTGAAATCAGTTTAATGATTTCTATTTCATTTCAATGTCATCAGTATCATGTATCAGTATCATATTCTCAAATATTTAATCCAGAGCTTTTTTGCAGTGCTTCAATATTAGTCCTACCTCTTTTACAGACGTCTTATGAATTAATAGTAACTCTACTTGAGTACACCATTTCAGCATAATTTGGACCTCTGCTCACGTACTGAAAGCGGTAGCTCAGGATGTAGGAACATATAATGAAGAGGAATCTCATTATCCAGCTATGCTGAGCGTGACGGCTCATGTAATCATAGTCAATACACTGTTTGGCATTTGTTATGACAGTATTTCATGAAGGGTCCTGACTCATAGAATGCTGTTATGTTGAGTTTATATGTAACTTGGCGACACCTGCAACAGTATGTGCAAACTGTAAATCACACTAGCCAAGGTGCATCTTAAATATATACAGTAGGGTCCAAAGGTATGAGACCACTTGAAAATCCGAGGTGTTTTTTTATTTTATTTAAACTTATACAATGAAAGCTTTAAGATTTTGATGGATATAACACAAAGAAATCTTATCAAATGTAAAATGGATAGGAAATATTTCAGATTTTAGATTTGTGATGTTCATCATGTGAACACTTTGTACAGACGGTCACATGTTCTTCCTCCATTGAAGCTCAGAATGCTCTTTGGATCTTCTCAAATCATGCTGGAGAACATGATCATCAGGTTTGACACAAACTTATGAAGTTCATGCAGCTCAAGTGCTGCTGCCAAGAAAGCAAAAACAGGAAAGACTGAATAAAACTTTTTCACATTTACATAAATGTTATGCGTACTGAGAAATTCTGAAATTCATGTACAAGTACATTGTCATGTATCACAAATTAACTTATTATTACTGACCTAATTTTATTACTGACTTACTGAATTTTATTACTGACTAAATGATAATTAAATAATAAACATTTTAAAATGACTTATTAATAAACGTTGACCTTTTGATTATTACTGATGCCTCTAGTAATACTAATTATGTGTCTGATTTATTTATTTAAGATTTTTTTTGGCATTTTACGCCTTTTATTTAGATAGGACAGTAGGTCAACAGGAAGTGAAGTGGGTGAGAGAGAGAGGGGGGTGGGATCGGGAAAGGTCTACAAGCCCAGACTCGAACTCAGGACGCCCAAAGTGCAAAGGCGCTACATGTCAGCGCGTTGCCCATGAGGCCATAGGCACCGACATGTGTTTGATTTTTAATTTAGAGTCTATTTTGGGTTCGGGTTAGCCAGCCCTTTAGGAATTAAAAAAAAATAGTTGAGTTAAATGGTAAATAATTGAGCCGCTACTTTATTTAACACAGCATTTTTAAAGTGTATGTACACATTCATCCATTTTACCAAAAAATGGCTTAATTGACCCTTTGCAAAGACCTGCCCTGTACGTTACTGTTGCTATGTCTGACAAGCCATGCCGCTCTCATGCCACACATCATGTTCTCACACAGTGAAAAATACATTGCGGAGCAAAGACGACACTGACAACGTGCCAACAGACAAGACAGAGCAGGTTACTTCTGGTTTGAAACAAGGTCTCATCTTTAAAATTCTGTCATTTAGTAAGAAATTCAAACAATAAATACCTGTTTTGTGGCTCTTTAATGTGTCGTGACAGATCGCTGCAGCGCCTCAATTCAAGCGGCACATGAACCGATCATCTTTTTATATTTACTAGTTATAGCATGAAATAAACATGAATGAACATCAGAAGGTATCTTGTTTCAACCGCAGAAAGACGTCAATACACACTATTTTTAAATTTTAAGTCCTCCGACTTGAGTCCTGTCTGGTTTGTTTGTCTGACAAAAATGGCAGATTCGGCATTATGATTGGTCAGATCATTGTCAAACAAACTCCCTGAGAAGGGTTGATTATTTAATATTAATATATTTGTTAATATCTATCTATCTATCTATCTATCTATCTATCTATCTTCACTAGCATTATCTCAGACTTTTGGAGCCACTATAAATATAGTCATAATTCATTTCACACTTTGAGGCACACCAAGCATTCAGTTATGCTTTTCTGTGAAATTTAATATAATAACCAAATTAGATTAAGTGCAGTTGGTTATCCAGTTTACAAGTAACAATTTGCAAACCGAAAGCGGGATTTGGACATGTTTGTTGGCGTTCTCTTAAGCACTTTAGCACATTCATGATGAGGTGTGATAAGAATGCTTACAAGATTAGGCGGTTATAATAAACACTCCTAATTAATAAAGAATCCTTTGCATGTCCACCATCTCCCTTCATTGTGTCTACAACCTCATTTTCATTTTCCACATATAATGCTCATGCATTACAAAAAAGATACAGCGGCTTTGGTGTAGCGGAGCGCTTTTTGCGTTTGAGAGGCTGATGTGATTTTGCTGTGCTTTTAGGAGAGAGTCAGAGCTGCTGAGTCTGATCGGATTAGAGCAGTGAGAGATGGGCGCTCTGGGCCTGTGATCCCACCGTTTAGTGGGCTCCGAGCCCGAGGGTAACACTCCCGGCCCCTCTGGGTGGCATGGGCTTTGTGGGAGCAAGAGGGCGGGGGTCGCGGTTGGTATGGCAGTTCCTAGCCTCTCCGCATATAGTTTTGGGCCATTTTCGGGTAATGGATATTGGCCTAATTCGGCCTTGCATGCATTATTTGGCATTTTCTCCCCCTCACTTTGTTTTCCTCGTCTGCCTTTCTATGTTTTCTCCGGGCTATTATTAGAGCAGACAGGCTGGTGGGAGGAAGACTTAGACATTTCTTGTCATCTTTTTACTTATTGATTCTCTTCAGCTTGCCATGCGGTGCATGCATGTGTTGGCACGAACACGTTAGCGCGTGAGGCGCAACAAATACGCCCATAAACATGGCAGATATTTCCCAGTTCCTCGCCTATACGTTTGCTCATACGACGGAGGCTGTGGGTGGGAGTGAAGACCTCATGTCTGCTAGGGAGCATGTTTTACACCCGATCTTGTTAAACATAGAGTTTAATTCATTCAGTTATTAATCTTTCATCTTGCCTCGTCTGCATTGGTATCCAGGGAGAAAACCTTAAATACACAAAGCACCAGAATGCCCTCTTTCTTTCTCTCTTTCGCTTTTCCATCTCTTCCCCTTGCTCAAGCATTCCGGCTCTCTCTCATAACACATAAATGAGCACATCTAGATCCAGCTTGTGCTAAAGAAAGAAAAGCCAAGCTCCTCTCTAACATGTCAGCGTACTTACCTTTAATTACACTTAAATGCATTCGGATGATTTTGCATTCAACACATGCGCCGCTGACGGACTCCGGCCTTAATGGAATTCGGGTTCCTCAACTGTTTCGGGCCTAAAAATAATTGTGTTTGAGTATTTGTGAGCAGAAAACTGCACAACGCTGCACACACGCCATCCATTTTCTATATTTATTAAAAGTACGGTCATATTTCTTAAATGTCAGATCGCTAGCTACCCCCGCTCTTGTCTGATTTATCGTCTTTCCCGAACCACCTCGTCTTTCTCCTTCCTGCCTATACCCGCATTCGGTCTTTGGTATTCTTTTCCCTTCTCTTTCCCTTCCCACTTCGCTCTCGCCCTACTGTAATGGGAGACTTGCAATCGATAGCGCATTAGTCTGCCCGGAAACTCTGCTAGAATTAAATATGAATGACTGAGATTGCGGCTCTACCTGCCACTGAGAGCGCAGGGTGAGGCCTCGGAGGGGGAGGGGAGACTGTAAATATCCCACTTATGAGACAAACCGTCAGGCTGGGGTGTGTTTCATGCTGCCGAGGTTTTATCAGGTAAAAGTCGCATCGAGTGTCCTTCTTAAATCACACACATATATATATATATACAGTGGGGAAAAAAAGTATTTAGTGTGAGGCTATTTTGCGTGACCCTGGTTGACAGTCATTTAAGTGGATCGGTCAGCGCAGGGCGCTTGGAAAATTGAATGACATTGGCTTTGACCGGTTTTATGGCTCAATCCATCAATAATGAGAAAATGTGCTGGAGTAACACGTTGTTTGATTTACTTCGGAGCTACATTTCATCTTAGCAGAGATGAGGCTGTTTGTGACAGATGGACTGATATTGTTCCCTTCCCCATCCCACGAGTGAACCTCTCCCTCTTCTGCTCCTTGACAGATGCAGAGGGAGGAACAGGGCCCACTTCTCTTTCTTCTCATTGATTTGGCTGCTTGAACTCTCGTGGACGGCGAGCAGGGCTGTGGGGGTTGGTGTTTCCTGCAGGTCAGGGGGGGAATCAGAGTCATGCAAATCAGAGTAATGCTTAGTGGCTTAATGCTTATTGTCTTACAGTCAAAGAGCTACACACAAAAGCTTTCTAAAACACAATGTTCTGGAATGAAGGCAAGAGAAGGCACTTATGATGGCTTAATTGCAAAGGAAGCCATTACTTTAATACTTGCATCAGCCTGCCACGTGTACATGGATTTTCTTTGTTATTTATATATTTTATTTATTTACAGGTTTCAGAGTTTGATTGTAAAATCAAACAACATTGTCAATTTTGACAATCTGTTGAACTGATATTAACTTGACTATTTTCTTTTAATATTTTTCTTTTACTTATTGTAAATTTAAAGTTTATGAATAACTACAAATCTGCATTTGGCCCCAATTTAGCTATATTCACAAACCTGATACCAATCCTGCAGATTTATTTCCCCTTTTATTTATTAAATTATTTAAATTATTTAATTTTGGTAACAGGTTTGAAAAAATACAAATCCTAAATATATCTAAATCTATATATCTATATATATTCTATATATATCTCAATTTAAATCTCAAAACTGTTAGAAAATGAAATGTATAGAAATAAATTAATATGTCTGTTCCAGATATTACAAAAATAAATGTTTAAAAACTGCAATCAACAAATAAAATAAATATTCAATCAAATACATATATAATTTTCTATTATATATATATATATAAAATACAAAAATGACTTACTGTTTACTCTAAACTAAGAGTAAACTGCAAATTCACAAACCAATTGCTCAATATAATTAATACTTATCAAAGGGTATACTGAAATATACAATAATATTATTTGGTAAATAAATTAGTTGTAGCTAAATAAATAAATGTGTTCATCTATATTAAATAAATAAATTCCCATTGACTTTTGTCTTTGAAGCTACTGGAAATAGGTTTTATCCAATTTCTGGGGCTTGCACCTACATTGAAAACTCAAGCTCTGCCATTTATCCACTTATTACATATTTACTCCTGTGAAGCTACAAAATGCAATGAATTCAGCAGAAAAATAGTTCATAAGTTAAATGCAGGAATGTGTGACTACAGTGCATATACCTTAAACATTATCAATCACAGTTTATCACTAATCAGCTTTTAAGGAGAATGTGACAGTAGAAGCTAAAATGGCAGTATAGATTTCACTATCTCTGAGTAATTGGCCAGATTTTAGCAGAATCAGGAGTCATTAGCCCAACCTCCCACTGCCCCTGGCCCATCAGCGATAGGACAAATTCCATTAAGTGACCAACAGCTGCCCCGTGACAGATGCAGGCCAGTGCCGCTTCTCTTCACCGTTCCCTTGAGGGCTCAGGAGGGTGCTGTGGGGTGGGGGGCTAGAGCAAATACGGCTCTGAGGATGCAACGTGTTAGAGCTTTTGGAGAAACACAATCAACTGAGCATCTGCCCCCTCCTCGGCATCACCGCTTACCGCTGCAGACTTTAAGAAGCAAACCGTGATCTTACTGCAGACTTAATGACTCATTCTGAAATCATTCGCTTTAAAAATAAGTGTACTGATTATGTCAAACATTTCCCGTGATGTTCTGATCTCACTGTGTCTACAAGCACTCTATATAGTTTTCATTTTGTCCTGTCCTTCATTTCAGTAGTGGATGGCAATGCAAAAGGGGGTCCCAGGTCTAATACGGTCACGGACAGCAAGGAAAAACTATGCTAATGCAAATAATACAATGCAACTAAGCATATAATTGTGCATTGTTAGGCTTATTAACTTTTCAGGAGAAAATGCTTGCCTTTTGTTACTGACATTAAAGGCTGTGTGCCGAATAAAACTAAAAACTATGATATTTTGGCTTCAAATCTGCCTCTTGACAATATACTAATGCAATATTTTGCCTAGTGTTTGTTCCATGTGTTAGGCTGGTAAATCACACTTCTGCCGTTGTTTATGAATTTACAATACTGTCATTTTTTTATTCTGCCTATGTCATGTTAAAGGGATAGTTCACCCAAAAATGAACATTCTGTCATCATTTACTTGCCCTCATGTCACTCCAAACCACTAGATATTTAGAAAAATGTCTTATTGTATTAAATGTACATGTAAAGAGTTAAGCAGCTAAGTGCCGTTTGAAATTTTCTTCTCAAATTAGCATTTTTATCAGGCTCCTATCTGTAGGTTCGGTAATTTTACTCTAATGGAAATGTATAGGTGCTTTTCTATGCAATTGATAAAAAATGCTCATTTTAGAAGACAATTTCAAACGACATTTAGAGCTTTTGCTTTTGAACTCTTCCTGTATTTATTTCAAATCTTACATTTCTTAAAAACTGTACTTGCTGATAATATTAATGTAATAAAAGGCAATTTAAGCGTACTTATAGTACACTTTGACTACTTTTCTTACCACTTATTAAAAAGTGCACTTTGTAATAATGACAAGTTTAAAGGGGTAGTTCACCCAAAAATGAAAATGCTGTCATTAATTACTCATCCTCATTTTGTTAAAAACCTGTAAGACCTTTGTTCATCTTCGAAACAACAAATTAAGATATTTTTGATGAAATACGAGAGCTTTCTGACCCTGCATAAACAGTAACGCAACGACCATTTTCAAGGCCCAGAAAGGTAGTAAGGACATAGTTAAAATAGTGTGTGTGTCATGGTACTGGAGAGTGATGAGGTGAGGACTCAAATTCAGGAAGATAAGGGCATTTATTTATAGTAAAAAAAAACTATCCCAAGGGGGAAGAACAGGCAGGCAGGCCAAGACAAGGCAAGGCAAGAGGAACATACACACACATCCGACAATACTCTGAGACATAACATTAAACAACAAACCAGCACAGGACTGCAGACACAAGGAGAATAAATAGGGAGACAAACGAGGGAGACACAGGTGGAGTACCTAAAACACTATTGAGATAACAAGAAGGGCGGGGTCAGACAATAGACAGGAGAGCACATGGCACCAACAACAAAAACAAGCCATGTGCTCAAAACACACAGTGACATCTGGTGTCCAACTAGGGTACACCAGCAGAACAGTGACAGAACCCTTTAAGGAGCGAATTCCAGACGCTCCACAAATAAAACAGAAAATAAAAAGGTCCAGGAGGGAGGTGGACCAGAGGCGGATCCAGGGGAGGGACGGTGGGCCAGGCCCGTGTGGCGGGACCTGTGGAGCTGAAGCCCTCCAGGGTGGAGCTGAAGACCACCACAGCAGAGCAGGCATTACTGAAGATCTCCATGGCAGAGCAGATGACCACCACAGCAAAGCAGATGGGAAAGAGGGCCAGGTTGGATCAGGTGGAGCTGGAGTGGACCCAGAGAGATCCTGGACTAGAGCGGACTCTAAGGGCTCCCGGACTGGAGCGAGCTCTGGCAGGGCAAGGAACTTGGGTGGCGCCGGCACGGCAAGGAGCTTGGGCGGAACCGGCAGGGCAAGACACATGGGCGGAGCAGGCAACAAGGGTAGAGCCGGCAGGGCAAGAAGCTTGGGCGGCTCTGGGACGGCCTCCAGGCCTTGAAGGATGGAAGAAGTCTTCTTCCTCCTCCTCCTCCGTTTCCAAGAGTGTAACACTGCAGCTTCGTCAGCTGCCTCCAGGGGCACTGCAGCCTCTTCGGCCACCACCGGGGCACTGCAGCTTCATCGGCCGCCTCTGGAGGCACTGCAGTTTCGTCAGCTACCACTGCAGGCGCTGCAGCCTTATCAGGCACCGCTGGGGGAGCTGCAGCCTCATCGGCTGCCACTAGGGGAGCTGCAGCTTCATCGGCTGCCACTGGGGGAGCTGCAGCCTCCTCGGCTGGAGGGTTCTCCTGATGAGCTAGGTAGTTTACGAACCCCACAATTGTCAGGTGATCCAGCCCTTTCATCCTCCACAAATTAAGGGGCTCATCAAGGACATAATTCAGAAGGTCCCTGAGAGCCACCTCGTTGTAGTCCAGCCCCTCCACAGCACTCTTGAACTCCATCGCGAATTCCCTCATGTCAGTCCACCGTTGACGGAGGGAACTCAATGCTGCTACCTTAAACATGCATTGGTAGAGGGGGCTGCAGATAGTGGAGGCTGGTAGATGGAGTGAACCCATCTTCCGCTGAGTCCTCAGTTGGCTGGTTCGTTCTGGCATGGTACTGGAGAGTGATGTGGCAAGGACTCAAATGCAGGATGATAAGGGCATTTATTAATAGTAAAAAATAAACAAAACTACAACAAAAACTACCCCGAGGGGGAAGAACAGGCAGGCAGGCCAAGACAAGGCAAGGCAAGAGGAACATGCACACATCCGACAATACTCTTGAGACATAATATTAAACAACAAACCAGCACAGGACTGCAGACACAAGGAGAATAAATAGGGAGACAAACGAGGGAGACACAGGTGGAGTACCTAAAACACTATTGAGATAACAAGAAGGGCGGGGTCAGACAATAGACAGGAGAGCACATGGCACCAACAACAAACAACAAGCCATGTGCTCAAAACACAGTGACATCTGGTGGCAAACTGGGGCACACCAGCAGAACCGTGACAATGGAACATCAGTGGCTCAATCATTATTTTATAAAGCTACAAGAATACTTTTCGTGCACAAAGAAAACAAAAATAACGACATATATTAAAGTTTCTTCTCTTCCATGTCAGTCTTGGATGCGCATTCACGAGAGTACCACGATGCATGCATGTGATGCTGTTGATGCAGAAGCCGGCATTTTATGAAATTATTACAAATTATTATGCACTCAAGTTCTGCTTCAAGTAGTAAGTGGATCAAAAAAAGCACTCTAAAATTCAAAAGTATATTGTTTGGGTAATAAGTACTTTAACATATGTTAAAGTGTTTTTCACAAGGGTGCAGGTATACGCAATAATTATACCATATTGAGAATAATATTTAAAAAAAATTAATGTTGATGCTACACATAAGATCATATTGTAAATGATCCTGTATCAGTAACTATCTGGTTGTGAAAAAGACGGGAAAAAAGACAATGACACAGTGTGTCCCACAGAATCAAGTTGGAGGACACGATTGGCGAAAGAGACACTCTACCTGCACTCAAGAACAGTTCACTTGCCAGTGTCCAAGTTTTTGGATTTCGTAAAAAAGATGGGATGCTAGACAGCCTGCCTGCAGGAAGTACAGATCAAGAGTAAGGTTTTTTTTGTACGCTTTTGAACAGTTATAGTTACAAACTCTCTCTCCACCTCCCTTCTCTCATATTTTGAGTGTGATTCATTGGCCAAAAAAGGGAAAACATTTTTTTTTAATTAAAGCTAACTGTGATTGAAAGCATTATTTATTTATTTTTAAACTTTCTAGAGATATTGCAATAATAACAACATAGTGAAGTTATTTTGGCCATGATAACCTGGACCCCATTGATTTTCATTGCATGGGCAAAAACTGTGTTCAGTAGATGAAGAAGGTTGCATTTTTTAAAACTGCATGGGATTATTTCTCTTTTATATTTTGCATATTGTTGGGCCAGTATTCATGTAACAGTGCATTTCATGACAAGATTTTTGTTATTTCCATGCTATGTTTTAGTATTGTCTTGGGTTGCCACTTAAAATCAAATGTAAATTCTGTTGAGTTGAGTAACACTGCTTCATCACACACCATTTCACATGCAAACAAGATTGTTTTCCCCCTCTCTGCAGGCCTCGGAGGACTACATATCAGAAAAAGAAGGTTTACAGCTGCAAAAAGTAATGTCCTGGAGCAAGGCCATAGCAAGCAAGTGGTTAACGATTTGAATGGAGCTGGCTGCGAGGGTGGGACGGTGAAGGGGGCGTGCTCTGGGCACGGGCGCGTGGCAGAAAGAGCAGGTGGATGACGGGCAGCTGAAGAGTGGGGAGAGGGGGAGGGGCGCGTCCATTTTGGAGGACTCTTGGGGTTCAGAGAGACCCTGAAAAAAAAGGCAGCCCCATCTGGAAGCGGGGTGGGGGCTGGGGCGTGAAAGAGATCTAGAGGGTGGCGTCTGACACTCTCTCTTTTGTTCTTCAGTAATGCAGTAGGGATGGGGGGTGCTCTCCTGCCCGTGGGGGGAGGGGCAGCCAAACAATAGTGCTGGTCGAGGAACTGAAAGCCTTCGACGTGGAGAGGCAGAAGGAAAGGGAAGAAAAGAAAGACATGATGGAAATGCCGCCTGCCTACAGTGCACGCAATCAAGTCAAAACGCAAAACTATTTTTGATTCTCCATCTGGATGACACATGTTGCATTGCATCCCAGCACTGCCAACAGAGTGCCACAGAGTTCAAGGATGCATGTGTATCGCTCACACGCCACACGGATGTATGTACTGGGTTCGCATGACAGTCGCAATGCGGTAATTCTCTTAATGTAATTGCTCGAATGATGGTCCATTACATCTCTGAGCCAGTCCACTCCCATCGGTACAGGCTGCTCATCCTTCAAACACAGACAAATGACATGAAAATCCCCAGTAAGGCTGCGGTAGAAAAACCCCTTAAGCTACTCAATACCGTTTTTTGTGGATCTATATTTATTCCGAGGACTCAAATTCAGGAAGATAAGGGCATTTATTTATAGTAAAAAAAAACTATCCCAAGGGGGAAGAACAGGCAGGCAGGCCAAGACAAGGCAAGGCAAGAGGAACATACACACACATCCGACAATACTCTGAGACATAACATTAAACAACAAACCAGCACAGGACTGCAGACACAAGGAGAATAAATAGGGAGACAAACGAGGGAGACACAGGTGGAGTACCTAAAACACTATTGAGATAACAAGAAGGGCGGGGTCAGACAATAGACAGGAGAGCACATGGCACCAACAACAAAAACAAGCCATGTGCTCAAAACACACAGTGACATCTGGTGTCCAACTAGGGTACACCAGCAGAACAGTGACAGAACCCTTTAAGGAGCGAATTCCAGACGCTCCACAAATAAAACAGAAAATAAAAAGGTCCAGGAGGGAGGTGGACCAGAGGCGGATCCAGGGGAGGGACGGTGGGCCAGGCCCGTGTGGCGGGACCTGTGGAGCTGAAGCCCTCCAGGGTGGAGCTGAAGACCACCACAGCAGAGCAGGCATTACTGAAGATCTCCATGGCAGAGCAGATGACCACCACAGCAAAGCAGATGGGAAAGAGGGCCAGGTTGGATCAGGTGGAGCTGGAGTGGACCCAGAGAGATCCTGGACTAGAGCGGACTCTAAGGGCTCCCGGACTGGAGCGAGCTCTGGCAGGGCAAGGAACTTGGGTGGCGCCGGCACGGCAAGGAGCTTGGGCGGAACCGGCAGGGCAAGACACATGGGCGGAGCAGGCAACAAGGGTAGAGCCGGCAGGGCAAGAAGCTTGGGCGGCTCTGGGACGGCCTCCAGGCCTTGAAGGATGGAAGAAGTCTTCTTCCTCCTCCTCCTCCGTTTCCAAGAGTGTAACACTGCAGCTTCGTCAGCTGCCTCCAGGGGCACTGCAGCCTCTTCGGCCACCACCGGGGCACTGCAGCTTCATCGGCCGCCTCTGGAGGCACTGCAGTTTCGTCAGCTACCACTGCAGGCGCTGCAGCCTTATCAGGCACCGCTGGGGGAGCTGCAGCCTCATCGGCTGCCACTAGGGGAGCTGCAGCTTCATCGGCTGCCACTGGGGGAGCTGCAGCCTCCTCGGCTGGAGGGTTCTCCTGATGAGCTAGGTAGTTTACGAACCCCACAATTGTCAGGTGATCCAGCCCTTTCATCCTCCACAAATTAAGGGGCTCATCAAGGACATAATTCAGAAGGTCCCTGAGAGCCACCTCGTTGTAGTCCAGCCCCTCCACAGCACTCTTGAACTCCATCGCGAATTCCCTCATGTCAGTCCACCGTTGACGGAGGGAACTCAATGCTGCTACCTTAAACATGCATTGGTAGAGGGGGCTGCAGATAGTGGAGGCTGGTAGATGGAGTGAACCCATCTTCCGCTGAGTCCTCAGTTGGCTGGTTCGTTCTGGCATGGTACTGGAGAGTGATGTGGCAAGGACTCAAATGCAGGATGATAAGGGCATTTATTAATAGTAAAAAATAAACAAAACTACAACAAAAACTACCCCGAGGGGGAAGAACAGGCAGGCAGGCCAAGACAAGAGGAACATACTCACACCCAACAATACTCTGAGACATAACATTAAACAACGAACCAGCACAGGACTGCAGACACAAGGAGAATAAATGGGGAGACAAACAAGGAGCGTAACGAGGGAGACATAGGTTGAGTAAATAAAACACTAATGAGATAACGAGAAGGGCAATAAACAGGAGAGCACATGGCACCAACAACAAACAACAAGCCATGTGCTCAAAACACAGTGACATCTGGTGGCAAACTGGGGCACACCAGCAGAACCGTGACAATGGAACATCAGTGGCTCAATCATTATTTTATAAAGCTACAAGAATACTTTTCGTGCACAAAGAAAACAAAAATAACGACATATATTAAAGTTTCTTCTCTTCCATGTCAGTCTTGGATGCGCATTCACGAGAGTACCACGATGCATGCATGTGATGCTGTTGATGCAGAAGCCGGCATTTTATGAAATTATTACAAATTATTATGCACTCAAGTTCTGCTTCAAGTAGTAAGTGGATCAAAAAAAGCACTCTAAAATTCAAAAGTATATTGTTTGGGTAATAAGTACTTTAACATATGTTAAAGTGTTTTTCACAAGGGTGCAGGTATACGCAATAATTATACCATATTGAGAATAATATTTAAAAAAAATTAATGTTGATGCTACACATAAGATCATATTGTAAATGATCCTGTATCAGTAACTATCTGGTTGTGAAAAAGACGGGAAAAAAGACAATGACACAGTGTGTCCCACAGAATCAAGTTGGAGGACACGATTGGCGAAAGAGACACTCTACCTGCACTCAAGAACAGTTCACTTGCCAGTGTCCAAGTTTTTGGATTTCGTAAAAAAGATGGGATGCTAGACAGCCTGCCTGCAGGAAGTACAGATCAAGAGTAAGGTTTTTTTTGTACGCTTTTGAACAGTTATAGTTACAAACTCTCTCTCCACCTCCCTTCTCTCATATTTTGAGTGTGATTCATTGGCCAAAAAAGGGAAAACATTTTTTTTTAATTAAAGCTAACTGTGATTGAAAGCATTATTTATTTATTTTTAAACTTTCTAGAGATATTGCAATAATAACAACATAGTGAAGTTATTTTGGCCATGATAACCTGGACCCCATTGATTTTCATTGCATGGGCAAAAACTGTGTTCAGTAGATGAAGAAGGTTGCATTTTTTAAAACTGCATGGGATTATTTCTCTTTTATATTTTGCATATTGTTGGGCCAGTATTCATGTAACAGTGCATTTCATGACAAGATTTTTGTTATTTCCATGCTATGTTTTAGTATTGTCTTGGGTTGCCACTTAAAATCAAATGTAAATTCTGTTGAGTTGAGTAACACTGCTTCATCACACACCATTTCACATGCAAACAAGATTGTTTTCCCCCTCTCTGCAGGCCTCGGAGGACTACATATCAGAAAAAGAAGGTTTACAGCTGCAAAAAGTAATGTCCTGGAGCAAGGCCATAGCAAGCAAGTGGTTAACGATTTGAATGGAGCTGGCTGCGAGGGTGGGACGGTGAAGGGGGCGTGCTCTGGGCACGGGCGCGTGGCAGAAAGAGCAGGTGGATGACGGGCAGCTGAAGAGTGGGGAGAGGGGGAGGGGCGCGTCCATTTTGGAGGACTCTTGGGGTTCAGAGAGACCCTGAAAAAAAAGGCAGCCCCATCTGGAAGCGGGGTGGGGGCTGGGGCGTGAAAGAGATCTAGAGGGTGGCGTCTGACACTCTCTCTTTTGTTCTTCAGTAATGCAGTAGGGATGGGGGGTGCTCTCCTGCCCGTGGGGGGAGGGGCAGCCAAACAATAGTGCTGGTCGAGGAACTGAAAGCCTTCGACGTGGAGAGGCAGAAGGAAAGGGAAGAAAAGAAAGACATGATGGAAATGCCGCCTGCCTACAGTGCACGCAATCAAGTCAAAACGCAAAACTATTTTTGATTCTCCATCTGGATGACACATGTTGCATTGCATCCCAGCACTGCCAACAGAGTGCCACAGAGTTCAAGGATGCATGTGTATCGCTCACACGCCACACGGATGTATGTACTGGGTTCGCATGACAGTCGCAATGCGGTAATTCTCTTAATGTAATTGCTCGAATGATGGTCCATTACATCTCTGAGCCAGTCCACTCCCATCGGTACAGGCTGCTCATCCTTCAAACACAGACAAATGACATGAAAATCCCCAGTAAGGCTGCGGTAGAAAAACCCCTTAAGCTTCACAATACCGTTTTTTTTGGATCTATATTTATTCCTTGTGATGCCAAGCATCAGGTTTTAGTACTTGCAAGCCAAAGAGAGGAGAGAGATTCATTAATCTTCATTAGCATGGGAGTACAGACTGCTGTGAGGGGAATAGACTGCACAAAAACATATAAAGTATACGTGGCAGAAGTGTTCCCTGAAACGCCCTTGTTCGCTCTGAGAGCTTAACAAATGGGAAAACACATATATACACACCCACACACACACACACACACCATCTGTGTCATTCCTTAGGTCAGTGCTGGCTTGTTGTACCTGCACTAGCAGCTCTCCTTGGTGCTGAATTAATGGGGCATGGTGCTGAGCTGAGCTATAGGGAGGAGGAAGCCTGCACTGTATGGTCATACCTCACAGACCGACCGTGGGGGATGGGGAGAAGGAGAGAGGAGTGATGGCTTCACTCTAAACTGATAAATGTGTGTCCTTGGGTGAAGGAAAATGTCAATAAATGTCTCCTGGTAATCTGCTTTTGGGTGTGGGACTTGATTTATGGGAAATAAACATAGATGTCTTGCTATTTGAAGTATAATTATGCGATTTTGCGGAGTATGTGTGTTCAGCTAGCAGTGGAAGAACTGTCTGTTGAATTTGAAGAATCCTGGCATGCAACAACAGCTTTGTTTCAGATCTATTGTTAAACTATAAGGGATACTGAGTTTATATATATATATATATGTTGGTGTAACTGAATTGATGTATACATGTGCTTTGAACAAAAGAGGATTATCTCAGGGTATCGGATTAATTAAAGATATGTAGGTGAATAAATAGCTGTGATAACTAGATTTAGATCTACATCCCACTAATTGCTAGGGCTGTGCGATATTGAAGAAAAATGCTATATGCAATAACTCATTAAATAATGCGATATTCGATATGCGATACGATAATGCTTAAAGTCCCACATCCTCAGATGAAACCGTTTTACTCATAATTATGCGATTTTGCGGAGTATGTGTGTTCAGCTAGCAGTGGAAGAACTGTCTGTTGAATTTGAAGAATCCTGGCATGCAACAACAGCTTTGTTTCAGATCTATTGTTAAACTATAAGGGATACTGAGTTTGCATATCTATATTATTGCTGTATTAGGTTATTTGTGGAATTATTCCGAAAAGATTAATGAAATCTGGCTGTGTGATATTTTACTTATGGACAATGCTGCATCCAGACAGTAGACAATAAGGTGGAGGGTTGAGTCATTATTTCCTGGCCACCGCCTTTACAGGCTCTAAGTCTCCGGCACTTGTGGAGCACATCGCTCTCTGGTGGCTGTACAGCAATATAACATATAGCAATAGTGTGGGCTTGTTGAAAATATAAGGTAATATAACTTCAGTGATCCTCTGGGGGAAATTAAAGCACTGCTGCATTAAACATAAAACACAGGGACAGAATAATATGGGTCTCTGAGTAAAAGGCTGAGAAAAAAAGTACTGTAAATCGTGCAAAAGGCCCTGAGGGGATGCATTGGTTGTGCAAGCAATGTGCAAAATAAGTGTATATATATATATATATATATATATATATATTTTTTTTTTTGCAGTGCAGGATTTACAAACTGGAAAGAAAGATTGCGGAGAATGCTTTTATCAGCAATACTAGCTAGTTATTACAAACCTGTGTTATTTTAGTATTGTGGTAGCAGTTTACAATAATATTCTGTTTGTTAATATTAATTAACTGCATAGTAAACATGAACTAAGAATGAAAATACTTCTAAAACCTTCATTAATCTTAGTTAATTTCAACATTTACTAATACATTATTAAACTCAAACGTCGTATTTGTTCATATTGTTTAAAGGACCTGAGCTAACATGAACTAACAGTTGTATTTTTTAGGGATGCACGATATATCGGCCACCAGATCGGTATCGGCCCATATCTGCTCATTTTTTCTGTTATCGGTATCGGCCTGATAAGAAAATTTGGCCGATATCTTAAAGCCGATAAATAATGCATTATTTCCTTCAGAGACACTTCAGATGCGCGCTGTTCGTTTGCAGCCTTTTGTGCAATTGTACGTTGTAATATTGTGTTTATTTGATGTATATCTGATTTATCTCATATAGAATGCGTTTGGTTAAGTTAAAAGAGCGCTTCAGTTTACCGGTGATCATCTTTAGCTCAGCACACGCAGCTCAAACAGCAGTGCACAACATTAATAACTATGATTGGGAATGTTGTGTATATAACATTCTAATGAGAACATTATTATAATAAAACTTTGTGCATTCTTTGGGTTTAGTTGCTGTGTTTCAGCGCGTTGTTATGGGAAGAGCGCATCCACAACAGGATCACACATTCTGACTATAGCATGCAATAACTGTGTCATTTTGTACATATATAAGTTGTATTATTATGTTTATGTTGTATTAATATTAATCTCAGGATGCATTTCCTTGAGTTAAATAAGCTGCCAGCAAAACGCTTCAGTTTACCGTGTTCATTCAGCTCTTCAGCTTCAGCTTGAGCTGCAGCTCAATGGCTGCTATTTAAAACAGTGGTATTCATTTGTTACTTTTTCAAAATCATTGATTATATTATTAATAACAACAACCACTTGTATTGTTCTCTTATTATTTTCATCAACAGTATGGTTTAGTAATTAAAATCATTTAATTATTGTCCGTGCAAAGGCTATTCCGTTTTATTGATCTATGGCGCATTCATTTTGATTCTTTACACGTGTAATGATGTCCAGTGACTTGTTTGCATTATTTATGCATAATTTTATTTATTTGTAAGACTTTTTTATGACAAAATTTGGTAATGGGAGAGTAAAAATATTACACCGTTCAAACTAGGCTGCTTATGTTGAAGTGTTTGGGATGTGGCTTTTAATGATGAGACCTTTTTTGTAATCAGGCTCTCAAAAAGTATATAACAATTTGGATATAGATTTATCGGCCAACATATCGGTTATCGGCTTTCAAAAATAAAGAATAATCGGTTATCGGTATCGGCCAAAATTTTCATATCGGTGCATCTCTAATATCTGGTCATGTAACGTTTCACGTCAGCTATTAAATGTTCATGTTAAATCAAGACAGTTTGATTTTGACGTTATTGATTGATCAATAAGTGTTTTTCTTATTTGTTTTGCACTTTTATATGAATCTTGCATGCTCATCAAGAGTTGATGCTCTTCTTTAGTGGGAATCAGCTCACTTTTAGCTGAGAAAGCATCTTTGGACCTTGCCTGGTGGGTTCACAGAAACTGAGTGTGTCTGTGGTTGGTTAATTCACTTGTTTATTTATTTGTTTGGAGTTATTGATATGGTAGTTTTCGTTAATTCTCGTAGATCGGAGCAACGCTGATAATTTGATAAGGAGGTTAAAATCACTCCAGCATGCCAGTGTACATGTTCAAAAGCATATGGGGGTTACTTGTATGTATGTATGTACCAAGAGTTCCTGTAAAACCACAACAAATGCCTTGTGTTTGCGCACACTTAAGTGGTGAATAAAGCTCATTCTGCCCCTACAACAGAATGCCCCTACAACAACTTCTGAAAGTGAACGGTAGTGTTTTACTCAAGCATTACATAAAAATGTCATTTTAACATGAGTTTAGGAACTGAAGTGAGATCTTGCTATGTGGATGGAAGTAAACAAGCCTGTGGAGAGAATCTTCAGGAGTGATCCCTTACAAAAGCACTGTACTCAAATGGCAATACCATAATACTTCCATATAAACCATGGTTTTGTATAAGTACTATATTCATATACCATGTGGTCTGTACACGATACTGATGCACAGTATCGACCTTATAAACGTCATCTTTTTTATGTGCATAGGATTATGTTTCATGAGTTATTATCTTTTTCTGTCTTCACCTCTGTGAGAGCAGACTCATTGTTTCTTTGCAGGATAAAATAAACACTGCTTAGTATTTACTCTTTGAATTCAATATGCACTTATTCTTATTTAGCTACAAAAGTTATTTAGGTAAGAGCAGTGAGTGATTTTCTCTGTCTTTTGTTCATGGCCCCAAATATCGCAAGCTGCAGCGATATGCATATTGCAATATGTACATTTGCGATATTTCGATCATTTCGATATATTGCACAGCCCTACTAATTGCATTATATGATTAAGTCCACCAGAAGCACTCCAATGCTTCTTTTGTCAGGGATTATATCTTTAGAATTGTCTAAAAGTATTTAAGGGACAAATTCTTGACAATGAAAAATGACTAATTTTTGTCATTACATTGCAGTTTTATTCTGAAAACTTTTTTATGTTGTCCTGAAAAGGTGACCACGATTAACATCTCTCTCTCTCTCTCTCTCTCTCTCTCTCTCTCTATATATATATTTTACATTTTAAACTTACATGATGACATATTTGCGAAATAATGTAAATGACATATGCATATCCTATTGTAAATGTCCTAAAAAGGCTATGCATAGCCTACATCCCAGGGTATAAATTCTGTTAGGATGAACCACAGTTACAGTTTAAGAAACAGTTCTTAAACAAGCATTTCATGGAGTAACTTACTTTTCATACAAAAATAGGTCACTTATTTCCTATTCCTCGTTTCTTCTCGATTCTCCTCAGTCAGGCGAAGGCAAAACATAAATCTTTTGCTTGTATGTTTGCAAGTAACACGCAGACTGTAGTCCGGTCTGGATCAGCGTGTGTGAGTGGAGCGGATCGACAGAGATTTCTCCTCCCAGCTTCTGCTCCATTCATAATAAAACGTGCCGCAGATGGCTCCGGGGGATGAGTAAAGGCCCCCTGTAACGAATCCATGTGTTTTTAAAAGAAAAATATCCATATTTCAAACGTAATAAACACTTTTCTCTCACTTCCGCTGACTCATATGCGGAAGCCGTGCCGGCCAAGACAATTTTTAATATAGCTCCGACTGGATTCGTCTGAAAGAAGAAAGTCATATACACCTAGGATGCCTCTGGGGTGAGTAAAACACAAGCTAATTTAAATTTTTGGGTGAATTAACCCTTATATTCTTTGCTGCACACTGTAAACCAATCAACGTATTATTATTATTATTGTTTCAGCTTGACCCCGCTGGCCTGTCAAGCTTGGAGTTTGTCCGAACGATTTTTTGAAATGGTTAATCAGTGCAGTGGCTTGACCTCTGGGAGGGGGCCACATCCGCTCTTTGGACCACATCGGGGCTGCTTGAATGACAGGAGGGCCTGATGCTGTAGTCTGCAAAATTTTGTTAGCAGAGCAAAGTCTGGATTTGTGCTTTGAGATCAAGAACTGAAGCAGTGGTTAGGGTTAGAAAATGTGGAAGTATTTGCCCAAGACTCACTCATCTCCACATTGCTATTGTGTTGATATTGGCTGCCAGGTTTTGGCGTGTTGTTGCTAAGATGTTAAGAAGTGCGCATTGCTATGCACTTGTTTGGGTGTTCTGGGTGGATGTGTTGGGATGCAGGATATATCAGTTATCGGCGGATATTAGAGATTTTTCATTAGGGCTGGGCGATATAGCTAAACAATGTATCATCGATATAGCCTAATGTTTCATATCGTTCGGTATCGATAATTATTGACTTTTTTTTATAAACTTTTTTTAAAACAAAGAGCAATATAAGAAATGTTTAAATTTAACCACTGTATTTTTAAATTAACCCAATTTATTGAGACAAACAAAAAATTGTTTTTGTTTTAAAAATCAAACACAAAATAAAAATTAAATATCTACTTTCTAATGTTTTATATGCAGATTAAATAGGTTTTAAGGAAACTTTCGTCTTGTATCCCGAGGCCACAGGAGGGCGCAATGAGCAAAATAATGCAGCACATTTAAATTGTCAACGCAAGGAAGTAACTCAATAAAAAAACGTGCATTACGTCTAAATTAACAGAAAAGCATCATGTATGCATTGCTTAATCCAAAGAACCGAAGTGCCATTCACACAGATTGCATTTAAAAACATATGCGACGCAGTGAAAAGGAATAAACCTCCACAAATTCGTGACGTGTTTTCTAAACTGTTTTAGCATTGCATGGCTTTCTATAAATCCCTTGTGTAAGACGTGAGTGCAGCAGTCGTATTCTCTCTCTCTCTCTCTCTCTCTCTCTCTCTCTCTATATATATATTTTACATTTTAAACTTACATGATGACATATTTGCGAAATAATGTAAATGACATATGCATATCCTATTGTAAATGTCCTAAAAAGGCTATGCATAGCCTACATCCCAGGGTATAAATTCTGTTAGGATGAACCACAGTTACAGTTTAAGGAACAGTTCTTAAACAAGCATTTCATGGAGTAACTTACTTTTCATACAAAAATAGGTCACTTATTTCCTATTCCTCGTTTCTTCTCGATTCTCCTCAGTCAGGCGAAGGCAAAACATAAATCTTTTGCTTGTATGTTTGCAAGTAACACGCAGACTGTAGTCCGGTCTGGATCAGCGTGTGTGAGTGGAGCGGATCGACAGAGATTTCTCCTCCCAGCTTCTGCTCCACTCCGGGTTTTACATTTCCTCATGGGCAAAATATTCACGAGAAATCAGAGACTTAACGGTTAAAAAACTTGCTCCTCGCCTCAGGCAAAAATCACACAGCTCCAACACTTTCATTCACACGAGAAAGCACCAACTAACCATTGTAAAATACGTATTCTACATTAATACTGAATTCTATATTGTATCGCCCGACATCCGGTAGAAGTCTACAGTTGGCTAACGAACTGTTTTACAACAATATCGGAACAATAAACTATTCTGAATGAATATAGGCTATTTAAATATGTCTTTGATATGCTGTTTTTGAACAGCATCTTAAAGAAATGAAAAGCCTAACACTTAAGCAGGATAACAGATGGCTTGTGGTGTTCTTGGTAGTCTGCAGAGTTAGCGTTATTCCTCTTTAAGTAGGAAAAACATTCATCAACTTGAATTATATAGAAACGATAAACATCGCAGCAGATCCCCAGAGACAGAGACAGCTGCGCCATTGGAAACCGGTTTGGTGAGCTAAGCGCTATTATAAGCGCCATTCGCCCCCAGACCGGGAGGAGGCGCTGTTATGCGCCCAAAAACTGACACAAGGAAGCTTATGCTCCACAATAATATTACCGAAGTACAGGGAAACTGTAAGGAGCTCTCCCTGTTTAGATGGGATGGCAACTTTACCCAGCGAACGGAGGGCTTTTGCGCATAAGATTAACAGGTAGGTGAACTTTACCGAGTGTTAACCGGTTGAGGAGTCGTGCATTAGTCGTCTCGCGCATCGGGACTGACTCGATTGGAGAGATAAAGAGATCCGCCACGAGTTACACCGGGATGAACCTTTTGTTTAGTTCAACTGTCCGGGCGTCGCAACAGTGTGACACTGCAACTACACTACTTCTGTTTAACACGTGTACCCGTTTAAGGACTTTGTAACGAATGCATGGTGTGTATCGTCTTTAAGTCTTAAATAGTCAGACTTCATGTGGGTGAGAAGAGGATGCATTGAGCGCCATGAAGTGTAATGTGATAGTGATATCGGAACTACACGCTTAACTATTCGAATAAATATATCACAGGAATGAGTTTAGGGCTGGCTGGCTGGCTGACTGTTTAAAAACACATTTAAGTCATAGCGCAGCAAAACTAAATAATTGTTTTTTTCCTAAAAGTTGAAACCGTTATAAACACTGGGAGAGTAAAGTCAAAATTGCTCAGTTGGTCAATAGAAACCCAATACATGGTTACAAACAATAAAGTAACAATTGTGGGATTTTTTTCATTATGTGGTAATTTTTAGGTAGACAGGTATAAAGAGAGTGATAATCCAGAAATTTGTATATATATATATATATTTGTAAGACTTTTTTATGACTAAATTTGGTAATGGGAGAGTAAAAATATTTTTAAAATGTACACCGTTCAAACTAGGCTGCTTATGTTGAAGTGTTTGGGATGTGGCTTTTAATGATGAGACCTTTTTTGTAATCAGGCTCTCAAAAAGTATATAACAATTTGGATATAGATTTATCGGCCAACATATCGGTTATCGGCTTTCAAAAATAAAGAATAATCGGTTATCGGTATCGGCCAAAATTTTCATATCGGTGCATCTCTAATATCTGGTCATGTAACGTTTCACGTCAGCTATTAAATGTTCATGTTAAATCAAGACAGTTTGATTTTGACGTTATTGATTGATCAATAAGTGTTTTTCTTATTTGTTTTGCACTTTTATATGAATCTTGCATGCTCATCAAGAGGTGATGCTCTTCTTTAGTGGGAATCAGCTCACTTTTTGCTGAGAAAGCATCTTTGGACCTTGCCTGGTGGGTTCACAGAAACTGAGTGTGTCTGTGGTTGGTTAATTCACTTGTTTATTTATTTGTTTGGAGTTATTGATATGGTAGTTTTCGTTAATTCTCGTAGATCGGAGCAATGCTGATAATTTGATAAGGAGGTTAAAATCACTCCAGCATGCCAGTGTACATGTTCAAAAGCATATGGGAAAGTGAAATCTAAGTGAGATCTTGCTATGTGGATGGAAGTAAACAAGCCTGTGGAGAGAATCTTCAGGAGTGATCCCTTACAAAAGCACTGTACTCAAATGGCAATACCATAATACTTACATATAAACCATGGTTTTGTATAAGTACTATATTCATATACCATGTGGTCTGTACACGATACTGATGCACAGTATCGACCTTATAAACGTCATCTTTTTTATGTGCATAGGATTATGTTTCATGAGTTATTATCTTTTTCTGTCTTCACCTCTGTGAGAGCAGACTCATTGTTTCTTTGCAGGATGTAGGAAAGTGTGGTGTGCTCCATTCTGCCCATTGCTTTGCTTTTAGAGCAGACTAGTTTTCCTCTTTCCTTTTGAAGCAGGAAATAGGAAGCCACAGTGTTGGGTGGCATTCCTATAGCTCTGATTTTGCAACACTTAAAAGGTTACATATTTGTATGTGCTTAAAGGGTTAGTTCTCCCAAAAATGAAAATTAGCTTGTGTTTCACTCACCCCAGAGTCATCCTAGGTGTATATGACTTTCTTCTTTCAGACGAATCCAGTCGGAGTTATATTAAAAATTGTCCTGGCTATTCCAAGCTCTATCATTGCAGTCTGCGGGTGTTGCAGTTGAACAGTCCACAAGTCGTCAAATAAAGCTCGCGCATTCATAATAAAACGTGCCGCAGATGGCTCCGGGGGATGAGTAAAGGCCCCCTGTAACGAATCCATGTGTTTTTAAAAGAAAAATATCCATATTTCAAACGTAATAAACACTTTTCTCTCACTTCCGCTGACTCATATGCGGAAGCCGTGCCGGCCAAGACAATTTTTAATATAGCTCCGACTGGATTCGTCTGAAAGAAGAAAGTCATATACACCTAGGATGCCTCTGGGGTGAGTAAAACACAAGCTAATTTAAATTTTTGGGTGAATTAACCCTTATATTCTTTGCTGCACACTGTAAACCAATCAACGTATTATTATTATTATTGTTTCAGCTTGACCCCGCTGGCCTGTCAAGCTTGGAGTTTGTCCGAACGATTTTTTGAAATGGTTAATCAGTGCAGTGGCTTGACCTCTGGGAGGGGGCCACATCCGCTCTTTGGACCACATCGGGGCTGCTTGAATGACAGGAGGGCCTGATGCTGTAGTCTGCAAAATTTTGTTAGCAGAGCAAAGTCTGGATTTGTGCTTTGAGATCAAGAACTGAAGCAGTGGTTAGGGTTAGAAAATGTGGAAGTATTTGCCCAAGACTCACTCATCTCCACATTGCTATTGTGTTGATATTGGCTGCCAGGTTTTGGCGTGTTGTTGCTAAGATGTTAAGAAGTGCGCATTGCTATGCACTTGTTTGGGTGTTCTGGGTGGATGTGTTGGGATGCAGGATATATCAGTTATCGGCGGATATTAGAGATTTTTCATTAGGGCTGGGCGATATAGCTAAACAATGTATCATCGATATAGCCTAATGTTTCATATCGTTCGGTATCGATAATTATTGACTTTTTTTTATAAACTTTTTTTAAAACAAAGAGCAATATAAGAAATGTTTAAATTTAACCACTGTATTTTTAAATTAACCCAATTTATTGAGACAAACAAAAAATTGTTTTTGTTTTAAAAATCAAACACAAAATAAAAATTAAATATCTACTTTCTAATGTTTTATATGCAGATTAAATAGGTTTTAAGGAAACTTTCGTCTTGTATCCCGAGGCCACAGGAGGGCGCAATGAGCAAAATAATGCAGCACATTTAAATTGTCAACGCAAGGAAGTAACTCAATAAAAAAACGTGCATTACGTCTAAATTAACAGAAAAGCATCATGTATGCATTGCTTAATCCAAAGAACCGAAGTGCCATTCACACAGATTGCATTTAAAAACATATGCGACGCAGTGAAAAGGAATAAACCTCCACAAATTCGTGACGTGTTTTCTAAACTGTTTTAGCATTGCATGGCTTTCTATAAATCCCTTGTGTAAGACGTGAGTGCAGCAGTCTTGTTTAGTTCAACTGTCCGGGCGTCGCAACAGTGTGACACTGCAACTACACTACTTCTGTTTAACACGTGTACCCGTTTAAGGACTTTGTAACGAATGCATGGTGTGTATCGTCTTTAAGTCTTAAATAGTCAGACTTCATGTGGGTGAGAAGAGGATGCATTGAGCGCCATGAAGTGTAATGTGATAGTGATATCGGAACTACACGCTTAACTATTCAAATAAATATATCACAGGAATGAGTTTAGGGCTGGCTGGCTGGCTGACTGTTTAAAAACACATTTAAGTCATAGCGCAGCAAAACTAAATAATTGTTTTTTTCCTAAAAGTTGAAACCGTTATAAACACTGGGAGAGTAAAGTCAAAATTGCTCAGTTGGTCAATAGAAACCCAATACATGGTTACAAACAATAAAGTAACAATTGTGGGATTTTTTTCATTATGTGGTAATTTTTAGGTAGACAGGTATAAAGAGAGTGATAATCCAGAAATTTGTATATATATATATATACACACACACACCTGTTTTAGCATTGCATGGCTTTCTATAAATCCCTTGTGTAAGACGTGAGTGCAGCAGTCGTATTTGTCCGTCTAAATCAGTCAAATTCGTCTTTAACTTTGTTTATTTTGTGTTTTCTCTTTTTTGGCCAATGAATTGCACTTAAAATATGAGTATAGGGAGGTGGCGTGAGAGTTAATAAACTATAACTGTACAAAAGCGACAATCTTCTTGCATACATTACAGACCCACACTATTTGTATATATGTACTTCAATGCTAGTATGCAAAAACCAGTAACGAAAAAGAGTAGTATGTCTGAATTCACAGTATTCATACAATAGTAAAATATGATGATGGATGGATCTATTTCCACTGAAGTGTGCATCTGATGGACACCTTACTATCCCATGAGGCCACGAGAGAGGATTTATGAATAGAGTAAAGTGACACAACTAATGCTGGTAGGTCTAATGACAATGACAACATGACAAATGTAGTAGGTCGGGATTAAATGTATACTATACACACACATTTTTTTAAGGGTCGCGAAGTACCTACTCAGAGACTATGTGATTTCAGACACAGCCAATGCATCTTCTTTGTTTCTGTTTTATGATGGATGGCAACCAGCATTAAGGTGTAGGTAGTACGGCCAACTGCTATGGTGGCTGCTGCTGGGTTGTGTGTACTGTAACATATCAATATTTCATTTTTTAAATATACTGCTACACTCCTACAGTACATACAATATCAGATACATGCTAAAATTTGCCTCAAATCCCCAACTCTAAAGTTTGAGCTGTAGTAATAGGGATACTTGCCTTAGCAAGCAGCAGTAATGATGGGGCGTGTGTGTTTCGAAGGGAACTGGAGCATCTGCAGCTGTGTGTGTGTGTATCTTTGTCTGTGAGAGCGAGACCGTTTGAGTTTGTTAGGGAGCAGCTGCAGGCTATCTCTGAGTGGATGAGGGGTTACTGGGTTATTGGGCTTTGTTGAGCATTAAAGCCTCTCGTTTGCTTTTAGTTCCCAAATTGGCAGAGCTGTGGCGTCCTGCCTGCTTTCTGCCAGCGGCTCAGCATCTCTTCAAACATTCTGAGTTTGGCCGTCGCCATCTAAGCAGCGGCTGGCTCTGGCCACTATATCTGATATGAACCCGTCATGCTGTCTGTGTCTGATTCGTTGTGATCTTGATCATCTTTGTGATATTTGGACATTGCATATGAGCTCCTGATGTGATTGTATGAAATCAAGTAAATATAATAAATGTCCCTTTCTGTGTCTCTCACAGGACAGTAGCGTCTGAGGTCAGGAAGCAGGTTTCCCGGGAATATGGCTCTCCGCAGCTGTCCAAAAAACGTGCTGGAGCTCATCAAATGGTTAGTGTGTAATTGTGTTTGTTCATGTATATTTCTGCTTGTCTGCACACAGTCTTGTGGGCTCCTGCCAGGTCTTGAGTAAGAATGAGGGTGTAATTTAATGCTTTGCAAAATAATTGCTTTGACTAAAAAAAAAGACTTTCATACAGAATTTAATCTGGTACTATAATATATTATATTCGATACTCTTGTTCTTCTGAAATTTATCAGGACTAAAATTAATATATAAATATTTACAGTGCTACATGCGTTTGCACTGGTGAGGTTTCACATTAATAAATAAACAAATATTTAATTAATGGATATAAAGTGGTCCCAAAATGAATCTAGTTATACTTAAAAATGTGTTTGCATAATATATACTATATTCAAATGTTTGGGGTCAGAATGTTTTTTTTATTTTTTAGATGCATTAAATTAGACATTTATAAAGACATTTATAATATTACAAAATAATTCTATATCCAAAAAGCATTGTTCTATTGAACTTTCTATTTATCAGACAATCATGAAAAAAATGTCATGTTTTTTCCCCAAAAAATTAAGCAGCACAACCGCTTTCAACATTGATAATATTATAATAAATGTTTCTTGAGCACTAAATCATCATATTAGAATGATTTCTGAAGGATCATGTGACACTGAAGACTGGAGTAATGATGCTGAACATTCAGCTTTGCATCACAGAAATAAATTGCATTTTAAAATATATTCAAATAGAAAACCAGCTATTTTAAATTGTAATCATATTTTGCATTATTAATGATTTTACTGTAATTGGGATCAAATAAACAAGCTTTGGCAAGTATTAGAGACTTTCTTCTAAAAAGTAAATAAATAAAATAAAATACTTGCTGATCTCAGATGTTTAAACTGTAATGTATCCAAGTGGCATCTATTTAAAGAAAAAAAAGCACAACAAGTATACCTTTAAAGCAAAACATTCACATTTCTTTAGGTTTCTAATGAAAAAAACAATAGATATACTGTTCAAAATGAAAACAAAACGATCTGCACACTTTCTTGTTGTCAAAGTGGATCATGTTTATAGTTAATGTGATTCTCTCCTCCTGTGGTTATACCTGTTTGGACACATGTGAACTCGAGTAGAAATGACTTCACACAGTCACTGAAAATAACCAGTTGATCAAAAGTCAGTGAGTCAAAAATGGCTCTTAAAAGTTAGTTCTGAGAAAAGGACTTTTTCGCAGTGTGTTTGCAAATACTAGTTGGTTGGATGTTTTGTATCTAATTCAATGACATGATATTTTTAAATGTGACCAAAGTGTCCAAATCACTTTTGGGACCTCTGTATATAATATGTGATTATACATAGGAGTGAAAAGGGAAAGAGGAAATGACCACAAGCCACAATCACTTCCCTTTCTTTTCCCCTAACACAAGGTTATTTTTAAGTTTTCCCTGTACCCTTTTTGTGTATGCAGTGTTGCCAGTTTTGGGAAGGTTACTTTGGAAATGTAATAGGTTTCAGATTACAAGTTACCATATTTAAAATGTAATAGTAATGTAATCAATTACTTTATTAAAGCAATGTAACTGATCACATTTAATTACTTTTTGATTAGTTTTCTACATTTTTAACAAATGTTTTCAAATGTGAATCATTTTCAAACATTTAAAGCAGGCAGGGTTAACTTTACAGGATTCAACACTGATTACTGTCAGACTTTCAAAGTCCTAATTCACTTGAATTAAGGTTATAATAATTTCATTTTAAAGCACAGCTACCACAAAATCAGACTTTAGCAGCTATGTTTACTTTGAGATCATTCTGCAGTTAAATACAGATTTAAAATCATAATATACAGTGGTGTGAAAAAGTGTTGGCCCCCTTCCTGATTTCTTATTTTTTTGCATGTTTGTCACACTTTAATGTTTCAGATCATCAAACAAATTTAAATATTAGTAAAAGATAACACAAGTGAACACAACATGCAGTTTTTAAATGAAGGTTTTTATTATTAAGGGAAAACAAAATCCAAAACTACATGGCCCTGTGTGAAAAAGTGTTTGCCCCCTAAACCTAATAACTGGTTGGGCCACCCTTAGCAGCAACAACTGCAATCAAGCGTTTGCGATAACTTGCAATGAGTCTGTTACAGCGCTGTGGAGGAATTTTGGTCCACTCATCTATGCAGAATTGTTGTAATTCAGACACATTGGAGGGTTTTCGAGCATGAACCGCCTTTTTAAGGTCATGCCACAGCATCTCAATAGGATTCAGGTCAGGACTTTGACTAGGCCACTCCAAAGTCTTCATTTTGTTTTTCTTCAACCATTCAGAGGTGGACTTGCTGGTGTGTTTTGGATCATCGTCCTGCTGCAGAACCCAAGTTCGCTTCAGCTTGAGATCACGAACAGATGGCCGGACATTCAACTTTAGGATTTTTTGGTAAACAGCAGAATTCATGGTTCCATTTATCACAGCAAGTCTTCCAGGTCCTGAAGCAGCAAAACAGCCCCACACCATCACACTACCACCACCATATTTTACTGTTGGTATGATGTTCTTTTTCTGAAATGCAGTGTTACTTTTACGCCAGACGTAATGGGACACACACCTTCCAAAAAGTTCAACTTATGTCTCGTCAGTCCACAGAGTATTTTCCCAAAAGTCTTGGGGATCATCAAGATGTTTTCTGGCAAAACTGAGACGAGCCTTTATGTCGGCCGGCCACTCCTGGGAAGGTTCTCCACTGTTTATGGCTCTCCGCAGCTGTCCAAAAAACGTGCTGGAGCTCATCAAATGGTTAGTGTGTAATTGTGTTTGTTCATGTATATTTCTGCTTGTCTGCACACAGTCTTGTGGGCTCCTGCCAGGTCTTGAGTAAGAATGAGGGCGTAATTTAATGCTTTGCAAAATAATTGCTTTGACTAAAAAAAAAAGACTTTCATACAGAATTTAATCTGGTACTATAATATATTATATTCGATACTCTTGTTCTTCTGAAATTTATCAGGACTAAAATTAATATATAAATATTTACAGTGCTACATGCGTTTGCACTGGTGAGGTTTCACATTAATAAATAAACAAATATTTAATTAATGGATATAAAGTGGTCCCAAAATGAATCTAGTTATACTTAAAAATGTGTTTGCATAATATATACTATATTCAAATGTTTGGGGTCAGAATGTTTTTTTTATTTTTTAGATGCATTAAATTAGACATTTATAAAGACATTTATAATATTACAAAATAATTCTATATCCAAAAAGCATTGTTCTATTGAACTTTCTATTTATCAGACAATCATGAAAAAAATGTGTCATGTTTTTTCCCCAAAAAATTAAGCAGCACAACCGCTTTCAACATTGATAATATTATAATAAATGTTTCTTGAGCACTAAATCATCATATTAGAATGATTTCTGAAGGATCATGTGACACTGAAGACTGGAGTAATGATGCTGAACATTCAGCTTTGCATCACAGAAATAAATTACATTTTAAAATATATTCAAATAGAAAACCAGCTATTTTAAATTGTAATCATATTTTGCATTATTAATGATTTTACTGTAATTGGGATCAAATAAACAAGCTTTGGCAAGTATTAGAGACTTTCTTCTAAAAAGTAAATAAATAAAATAAAATACTTGCTGATCTCAGATGTTTAAACTGTAATGTATCCAAGTGGCATCTATTTAAAGAAAAAAAAGCACAACAAGTATACCTTTAAAGCAAAACATTCACATTTCTTTAGGTTTCTAATGAAAAAAACAATAGATATACTGTTCAAAATGAAAACAAAACGATCTGCACACTTTCTTGTTGTCAAAGTGGATCATGTTTATAGTTAATGTGATTCTCTCCTCCTGTGGTTATACCTGTTTGGACACATGTGAACTCGAGTAGAAATGACTTCACACAGTCACTGAAAATAACCAGTTGATCAAAAGTCAGTGAGTCAAAAATGGCTCTTAAAAGTTAGTTCTGAGAAAAGGACTTTTTCGCAGTGTGTTTGCAAATACTAGTTGGTTGGATGTTTTGTATCTAATTCAATGACATGATATTTTTAAATGTGACCAAAGTGTCCAAATCACTTTTGGGACCTCTGTATATAATATGTGATTATACATAGGAGTGAAAAGGGAAAGAGGAAATGACCACAAGCCACAATCACTTCCCTTTCTTTTCCCCTAACACAAGGTTATTTTTAAGTTTTCCCTGTACCCTTTTTGTGTATGCAGTGTTGCCAGTTTTGGGAAGGTTACTTTGGAAATGTAATAGGTTTCAGATTACAAGTTACCATATTTAAAATGTAATAGTAATGTAATCAATTACTTTATTAAAGCAATGTAACTGATCACATTTAATTACTTTTTGATTAGTTTTCTACATTTTTAACAAATGTTTTCAAATGTGAATCATTTTCAAACATTTAAAGCAGGCAGGGTTAACTTTACAGGATTCAACACTGATTACTGTCAGACTTTCAAAGTCCTAATTCACTTGAATTAAGGTTATAATAATTTCATTTTAAAGCACAGCTACCACAAAATCAGACTTTAGCAGCTATGTTTACTTTGAGATCATTCTGCAGTTAAATACAGATTTAAAATCATAATATACAGTGGTGTGAAAAAGTGTTGGCCCCCTTCCTGATTAATAGCTATGGTGCTGTTTTTGAAATCAAATCTTTTCATAACTATGACGGACATGAAACACTGGCATCTAACAATGCTTTGGGAAAAACTGTTAATCTTAAAAAAAAGAGGCATATACATAAACCCAAATAATAAATAAAACAGTTATTAACTAAGCATGTGTCTGATTCTGTGTCCTAAACTCCTGAAACATTGGTGTCTCATGTTTTAGAACAGTCGATGCAATTTGGGAAAGAAAGCAGTCAAATCTGTATGTGTGTGGAAAAAATCAGATGTAACCTCCTTTGTAATCATTAACATTTTCATAAGTAGCTGTAATTTTATTACACATTACACTAATACACTAATTACAGTTACATTTATTTTGTAATTAAATTATGTAATTCTGTTACATGTTACTAGGTACTCCCCAACACTGAGTGTTGGTAACTGTGAAAGTGTAACTCAATAAGCTGTCAATAAGTGTCTCATTTTGTAGAGGAGTTAAACTACAGTCAAGCATCCATATTGAAAAACTGTTAGCTACACTACATGTTACAAACAGCATGTAGATAACTGCCCTGAAACTATTTATGTGGATCATGTTACACAGAATCAAATTTTAAAAAGAGTTAATTGTACTACGAAAACATACTGTAACTTAAACTCAAAACATCTGGCCTCAGTGGACAAAAGAGCATTTGTTGAAACTAAGCTGATGAAAGCTTAAATACAAAATAAAACAAATCTGTAATTTTATTTATTGCTAGAGTAAAGGTTGAAAATGGTCTGAAAAAATTAATTATTTAATTAAACAAATTTAATAAATTTTTCGATACCAAATATTTACTGCGAGTAAACATAACATAAAAAAATTATAATAAAAATGTACCTGTCCAAACAAAGGGGGTCAGTAATATTAAAAAAAGGTTTTATTAAGCAAGGATGCATTAAATTGATCAAAAGTGACAGTACAGGCTTTTATAATGTTACAAAAGATATATTTATCAAATTAATGCAATATATCGGAACTTTCTATTCATCAGAGAATCCTGAAAGAAACGTGATTGAACTTGATCAAAATTTTAAAGTAAACAAATCTTCAGATGATGAAGTGAATGGTATAGAAATGACACTAGTAAAAGTTAGTTTAATTTCTTAGACCCACAGGTATTCAATAATTTTGCCTTAACTTTCAATGTGAGTCTGGGTTCTGAGGTGACGGGTGTACTCTTCTAGGTGCCTCTGACGGAGGTGGTGGAGCCGGTGGACTATGAGGAGTATGTTAGCAGCCATCCGCCAGGAGCGGAGCCCGGACCTCTCCGACAGCTGCTGGAGTTCCCCAGCGATGACCTGGAGCTGCTGCTGCAGGAGAGAGAGTGCGCCACGATAGAGCCGCCCGTCCCGGAGGAGGAGTGAGTCGCTCATCGCACACACAAACACACACACGCCACACTGTAATAGGGATATGCCGGTATCAAATTTTCTTGTTGCGATTAATTGCTAATGCTTTTATCACAGTATACAGTATTATCACGATATTGAAATTAGGGCTGCACAATTAATCAAATTTCTAATCGCGATTACAATTACAGATGCCACAATTATGTAATCGTTTACATATTAATAACAATTAGTTGTTCAAAGTCCACTTATGTTATTCTGTGTGCTTAAGATTTTTTTCTTTCTACATGTTATCTTAAGGGGTTTTCCATTGTTTTAATTTTAGTGTTAGTATAACATTATAAAACCATTCATATTTTTGCTTTTTTTATTATTTAAAGAAGAAACCAATCCAATGTACAGTTGACATTTGAGGCTTAATACTATAGAAAAGCACTAAAGGTTTTTCTCTGAGTGTTTTCAGCTTGTTTATTTTCATATAAAAATACTGCATGCCGTTTCTTCAAACAATGGTATAAACATCATTCAATGTAAATTGCGTAATTAATAATAGCAATTACAATTTCAAGGGAATAATCGACAATTATGATTTTTGTCATAATTGTGCAGCCCTAATTTAAATTTAGTTGAAAAAAAGTGTTGTCATAATACAGTATAACAGGTTTAATAACTTTTTTCTTATAACAAAAATAACTGAACATTTACACACAATAAAGCAATACACAAAAAATGTATAAAGTTAAAAATTTTACACAGATTAAAGTGCAAAAGAATTACAAAGACCAATAGGTATCACTTTACAATACGACCTCATTAGTTAACCTTAGACAATGCATTAACATTCACAATGAGCAATAGCTACATTTGCTACAGAAGTTATTAATTTTTTGTTTAAAAAAATACAACCCTATTTCATGTTAGCTCATTAAAGGGGTCATATGATGCGATTTCAATTTTTCCTTTCTCTTTGGAGTGTTACAAGCTGATTGTGCATAGATAAGATCCCTGAAGTTGCAAAGACTAAATTCTTCTCAAAACCATTCTTTATAAAAGTTAAGACTCTGCCACACCCCCCTAAAACGGCTCGTTCTAACACGCCCCCACATATCCACATATCTACGTGGAATTATTTGCATAATGCCATCCAAATGTGCACGCAAAGAAAGAAGGCGTGGTTTCAGTAACCGCAGTTAGTGTTGAAGCAGCCATGTCAGGGAGACACTGTGTGTTTCTAGGCGAAAGCAAAAGCACTTTATTTGGCCTTCCGAAAGTAGATGCATTTAGGAATCTTTAAGATTACTTACAACAGAACAGCAATGCATTTTATGGACGACCGTTTCGTGAACCTAGGAGAGGAGGTCATTCTGACTTTGCTATGACAATCTGGCGCTTCTGAA
>NW_015505276.1:193957-195123 GCF_001515645.1 Sinocyclocheilus grahami
GTGGACTATGAGGAGTATGTTAGCAGCCATCCGCCAGGAGCGGAGCCCGGACCTCTCCGACAGCTGCTGGAGTTCCCCAGCGATGACCTGGAGCTGCTGCTGCAGGAGAGAGAGTGCGCCACGATAGAGCCGCCCGTCCCGGAGGAGGAGTGAGTCGCTCATCGCACACACAAACACACACACGCCACACTGTAATAGGGATATGCCGGTATCAAATTTTCTTGTTGCGATTAATTGCTAATGCTTTTATCACAGTATACAGTATTATCACGATATTGAAATTAGGGCTGCACAATTAATCAAATTTCTAATCGCGATTACAATTACAGATGCCACAATTATGTAATCGTTTACATATTAATAACAATTAGTTGTTCAAAGTCCACTTATGTTATTCTGTGTGCTTAAGATTTTTTTCTTTCTACATGTTATCTTAAGGGGTTTTCCATTGTTTTAATTTTAGTGTTAGTATAACATTATAAAACCATTCATATTTTTGCTTTTTTTATTATTTAAAGAAGAAACCAATCCAATGTACAGTTGACATTTGAGGCTTAATACTATAGAAAAGCACTAAAGGTTTTTCTCTGAGTGTTTTCAGCTTGTTTATTTTCATATAAAAATACTGCATGCCGTTTCTTCAAACAATGGTATAAACATCATTCAATGTAAATTGCGTAATTAATAATAGCAATTACAATTTCAAGGGAATAATCGACAATTATGATTTTTGTCATAATTGTGCAGCCCTAATTTAAATTTAGTTGAAAAAAAGTGTTGTCATAATACAGTATAACAGGTTTAATAACTTTTTTCTTATAACAAAAATAACTGAACATTTACACACAATAAAGCAATACACAAAAAATGTATAAAGTTAAAAATTTTACACAGATTAAAGTGCAAAAGAATTACAAAGACCAATAGGTATCACTTTACAATACGACCTCATTAGTTAACCTTAGACAATGCATTAACATTCACAATGAGCAATAGCTACATTTGCTACAGAAGTTATTAATTTTTTGTTTAAAAAAATACAACCCTATTTCATGTTAGCTCATTAAAGGGGTCATATGATGCGATTTCAATTTTTCCTTTCTCTTTGGAGTGTTACAAGCTGATTGTGCATAGATAAGATCCCTGAAGTTGCAAAGACTAAATTC
>NW_015505276.1:195133-195549 GCF_001515645.1 Sinocyclocheilus grahami
GCATAATGCCATCCAAATGTGCACGCAAAGAAAGAAGGCGTGGTTTCAGTAACCGCAGTTAGTGTTGAAGCAGCCATGTCAGGGAGACACTGTGTGTTTCTAGGCGAAAGCAAAAGCACTTTATTTGGCCTTCCGAAAGTAGATGCATTTAGGAATCTTTAAGATTACTTACAACAGAACAGCAATGCATTTTATGGACGACCGTTTCGTGAACCTAGGAGAGGAGGTCATTCTGACTTTGCTATGACAATCTGGCGCTTCTGAATCAACGACTGTAAGTATGTCTTGTTACTAGTTTAAGTATTTGCTATTGACTGTTCAAATACAGAGTTTTGCGCATCGTGTGCATGTGTGTGTGTGTGTGCGCGTGCGTGTGTGTGTGTGTGTGAGAGAGAGAGAGAGCGAGAGCGAGAGAG
>NW_015505276.1:198550-211175 GCF_001515645.1 Sinocyclocheilus grahami
GTGTGTGTGTGTGTGTGTGTGAGAGAGAGAGAGAGAGAGAGAGGGGGGGGGTCACATCACAGTGGAGTCAACTGTCTTAACCGTGGCTTGTGTACTGTAAACGCATACCAGCTTCATCACTGTGTCTGTCACACGACTCTGTTCTGTGGCTCTGTCTTTACATTTATTTTGAAAGATGAAGCTGCGATTATGGTAAGGGGCGTTACATTTCCGACGAGTGCTTGTGGTGTTCGGCCAATCACAATGCACTGGGTCAGCTGGCCAATCAGAGCAGACTGCGCTTGTCGGAAGGAGGGACTTTGTAGAAAACGAAGCGTTTGAGAGAGGCGGGGCATAGAGGACCTACAATAATGTACAGTATTTGAAAAATAATGTGTTTTTTGAACATTAAAGCATGTCAACATATTCTGTTACACCAAATACACAAAATAATGATCTTTAAAAAAGCATCATATGACCCCTTTAAATAACACCGTTGCAACTTTTGATTTTAACAATGTGTTATTAAATATTGGAATTACCTAAGATCAATGAATGTATGAAGAATTTTTCATTGGCAGTTTGTTAACTAATGAAGCCCTAATGTAAAGTTTGACTGAACAATAAAGAATCAAAACCCTTTCAAACAATATCTAGGGCATGTTTGAAAATAAATAGCCTATTAAGTCTAAATATTTACGTATTTGGCACTGTGATGAACACCATTGCAGAATACAAAAATCTGAATGGCTATTTAAATCATTTAAACACTTTCCGAAACAGAAAGCTGTTTTGTTTCTGGGGTAACAGCTGCATTTCTGCTGTTCAGCACCATCTGCTGTCAGAGCGTGAATGTGTTTTCATCCAGAGCGTCTCTCACGCGCTCCGCCATGCGCTTCTCATCCATGCTTGTTTACATCAGTGCGCACGCGTCTTTGACGCAGCATACAGCGGTGTTGTGCATTGTGACCAGTTGATAGGGAAAATATTCTTAAAGTGCATTCAAAATTCTGAATAATTTATTATAAATATTTATTCTCTGTATTTTGAAGTGCCCATGATAACAATATTGTGCATATTAATTACTGTGATATATCGCATTACCGAATACCGGCACATGTCTACACTGCAATGAACCATGCCCCTTCCTCACACCCTCGCTGCTAATCAGCTAATCTCATCATCTTGCTTAAACCGTGCTGTGCTGCCTGTCAGTGCACTGAGGGTATGTGGGGGTTGACGTTATCTCTTTGTGTTCACTGTTGATAGCTCACTGGACCCCAGAGTGAGGGATGCCCTGGGGGTCTACACCGACAACTGGCTCATCATCCAGAGGAAGTGAGTATTCTTCCTTCTACATGAGCTTTGACTAAAAATAAAAATACATACACACTACCAGTTGAAAATCTGCACAGTAAAATCGTCAGAACTGTGGAACACAAATGGAAATATGGCAATTATTTAGTGACCAAAAAATGTTCAAGAAATCAAAATCATCTTAGCTGCTCTTCCAGCTCAGCACACTTTCTCCAAGTAAACTTGCTGAGGTGCATCCTGGGATGTTTTGTAAACAGTTTTGAAAAAGTTTTCCATGTTTGGAGTCAGTAAGATGTTTTTTTTTAAACGAGTCTGTTATGCTGAAGGCTGTATGTATTTAGTCAAAATTTAGTGTGTGTTAATGCTTTGACTGGTTGTGTACGGCATGAATGCTTACTGGAGGACAAGTTGTTTAGAAAGTGGAAAGAAACATGCTGCTTTGTGGTCTCTCAGGTATCAGCGATACAGCACAACACAGACGCCTCACAACTCTGAGCGGCAGAGGGAGAAACAGAAAGGACTCGTCAAACAAACCTTTGAGCTGGATGAGGCCGCCATTGATCGGCATGATGAGCAGGTAAAAGTACATAGAATCACACTAGTGCTTGGAGATGTGGCCTAATGGTGAGACATTGAGTCACGGTGCTCGTTTGGGTAGCACAGGCTTGTGATATTTTCTTATCACATTCCCTGTTCTTCTCCCAGTCATTTACGGTCATAGCTGTGACTGTACATATAAGTGAAAGTGGTTAAAAAAAGCCTAAAATTAATAAAAATCTCAACTGAAAAAAGTCTCTCAAGCTATTTGATTTTGTTTAAGTAAATGAAAATAAATTGATGCATATAAATAAATAAGAGATCCGTACAAAATAATAATAAATGAAACCCTCAAGTAAGCAAATCGTCTCAAACGATCTTATTTTTTTATTTTTAGTTATTTAATTAAATGGCTATTTTGGGCATGGTACAATAATAAATGTCTTTGTAATTGTTATCTTTTAGTCTATTTAAAATCAAAGTTTACATTTACAAAGTGACAAAAAGGCAATAAACAATAATAAAAAGTCCTCAAGTGAGCAAAAAGTCTCAAACTAATTTATTTTATTTTATTATTTGTTATAATTGCATTATTTTATTAAATTCACATAAACTTGAAATTGCCTGGATAAATGATCACATGAGCAAAGTATCTCAGACTAATTTGTTTTATTAAATGATTTATTAAAATTGTATTTATTATTAAAATTAACGGATGTTATAATACCTATAGGAAAATACCTGTATTATGGTGATTTATGTGAAATGATGAATGGTTGTAAATACAATATTTTATTTGATTGTTTTGAATGTAAATAGATTAAAGGGCTAGTCAAACCAAAAATTCTCATGTTCTCATTCTCATGTTGTTCCAAACCTGTATGAATTTCTTTCTCCTATTGAACACAAAAGAAGCTTTTCTTCAATTGCTGGTAGTTCTTTACTTAGTTTTTTTTACATTTTTTTATTTTTTCATACTGGAAGTCAATGGCTACCTGCAGCTGTTTGGTTACCAACATTCTTCAAAATATCTTCTTTTGTATTCCACTAAGAAAGAAACTCATACAGGTTTGGAACAACTTGATGGTGAGTAAATTGTTCATTTTTGGATGAACTATCCCTTGAAAGTAAGGAATTATTTGGATAATTGGTTGGTTATTGTTATGGTCATTATAAACATGTCATTATAACTTTCAGAAGGGTTCTCCTAATGCAGAGTTTTGTCTGGGGCAGGATGACTCAAAGAGGCACTCGGTGTCGTTGGATGACACGCCGCGGGGTAGCTGGGCCTCCAGTATATTTGACCTGAAAAACTCCACTCCTGATGCGCTGCTGCCTTCTGTGCTGGAGCGCACGGCTGCGGAGGACATGGACTGTCGCAACGCCGAAAACCGCCAGCAGTGCCGCCACGCTGATCTGCTGGGACTTTACCCTGCGCCGGATGAGGTCTGAAATCATTACACACAGTGTGAGACAGAAAGTTCAGGACTATATGCGAAAGAAAGTAGAAAAGGAAAGTAGAGTCTTGTGTGTAGGAGACGATGAGTAACACTCAACACTTTTATGTAGGAGAGCTGTCAAACTCTGAAGTTCAAAAGCAGAGACGTCTCTCTGATGATCCATCTGCGATTTTGTTTGATCTTGTCAAACAACATCTTTGTCTTTCCTCCGTCTCTTGCTCCTCCGCATCGTCGCTGCTCATCCTCTCGCTTTATGTCTGTGTACATATTGTTTCTGATGACTGAGCAAACGTTGCCATGGTGCTGCTGACTGAGTCGTAGTCATGATGATGGTTCTTTGCGTTTGACAGGACGAGGCCGTCGAGAGGTGCGCCATCCCAGAGGTTCCCAAAGAGCACAGCGGCCAGAGGATCATGGTCAAGTGTTTGTCGCTCAAGTAAGGCTCTCAACCTCCCCGTTCAATCATGCAGTCATTCAGTTGGTCTCTGAGTGGTTGTCATATTACGAAAACTATTACAGGCGGAAATTAAAAAAATGAGTGTTTGCAGAATGAATAAAAGTACAACTATAAATATACACACAAAAAAAAATACTGAGAAAACACTTTTTATGATTCAGTCAAAAGCTGTTTACTTTCAAAGCTACGAATTAAACGTGCGCAAAATTGGAATGGCACATAAAACGTTTGCGAATAAAGCACCGTTTCCATCCAGCGAGATGAAGAGAACAAAATTGTCACTTCCTGATTAACTTGCGCTAAATATCACAAAGATAAAAAATTACAACCTTCAGAGCGAGCAGACGAAACACGGTCATGTTATCTTATTTTCAAAATGAAGCACTTTGAAGAGACTTTGCTCAAGCATTTTAGAATGACAAAACTAGCATTTCAGATGCTGTGCAATGAGATCGGTCCGTTGGTTGGTCCTGTTTTATTAGTCTGCAGTAGGAAAAGGCACTGTATATAATAATTTTGGTATACATTAAATTACAACCTTCAGAGCGAGCAGACGAAACACGGTCATGTTATCTTATTTTCAAAATGAAGCACTTTGAAGAGACTTTGCTCAAGCATTTTAGAATGACAAAACTAGCATTTCAGATGCTGTGCAATGAGATCGGTCCGTTGGTTGGTCCTGTTTTATTAGGGCTGGGAAAATAAATCGATGCATCGCGAATCGAGAAATGATTCCGCATCGATTCTGAGATTTTCCGATTGCATCGCGATTCTTTCTCGAGTCGATTCTGAGCTTAGTTTTGAACAGCAGATGACGCTGCATGCTTTAAAAACAGCTGTACTCTGCTTGTTTCCAAATCCTTACACACACTTGAACCTAAAATAATCATTCATAAAATTCGAAAAGGTTGAAGCGAATTACAAAGATGTTCACAGTGGGCTGTGTTTACATTAATCTGGCGTCATAAAAGCATTCTGAGCCGAGGTGAAATTACAGACTCAGCCTAAAGCACAAGAGCTCTTCTTCATGAGCATTTGAGTGCGGATAAAAACTAGAGTAGAGTGCCATCTGCTGTTAAAATCTAAGCTCAGAATCGATTCCAGAGAGAATCACGATGCATTCGGAAGATCTCAGAATAGATTCTGCATCGATTTATTGTCACAGCCCTAGGTTTTATGTTGTCCCATTGCGAAATCACATGCGATTCGGTAAAACTGTTTCCATCGTAATTTATACGCATGTTTTCCTACCGGATAAGAAATTAATACGACTTAAAGACATACGTTTTTTGTGCGCATTTTTAGAACTTGCGCACTGCTTTAAAAAAAGTTTTTTATGAAACATCCCAAAATAAGCATAAATATTGGTGGATGGAAACGTAGCTAGTGTTGGATGGGTACATTTAATTTATTTCCTCGGCCTGACGAGTATTCTGTCAAAAATAACTTCCTCGTCACTGTAAATCGCTGTCAGTGTGAACGGCCCTTTATTCTTCAGTTGGTGACTGTATTGATTGATTGCGATGTAACACACCTTCTGGTTACACATCCACCCTGAACAGTTAAGCCAGCTGCAGTATGATCTGACGTGCTGTGGTTGTTCTTCTAGATTTGAGATCGAAATCGAGCCAATATTTGGATCACTGGCTCTGTATGATGTCAGAGAAAAGAAAAAGGTATGACTGTGTGTTCTTAACCTTGAAATGCTTGGGATAGTTACTGAAAAGTTCAAAGCAGATTCCTTTAAATGAGATCACGATCATTGATATGCCATTTCTCTTTCACATCCACGCTCAGATTTCAGAGGATTTTCACTTTGACCTGAACTCGGATCAGATGAAGAGCTTGCTGCGACCCCACAGTCCACACGCAGCCATTTCCACACTGGCGCGATCCACGATCTTCTCCATCACATACCCGTCTCCGGACATCTTCCTAGTCATTAAGGTATGACCAGCAGGGGGCGCGGTGCCACATGTCCTTTAGGGAACAGAGGGACAAGAGTAACTGAAGCTCATAACAATGAGGTTTTTTTTTGTAGTATTTTCTTGCTGTGCCAACATTTTTTTCAGTGGCCTTACCACAAAAATGTGTATATTTTATAGAATCAAAATTTTCTGTATTTCTATTCCAGTATACGCTACCTTTCAAAAGTTGGTGATGAGTACGATTTTCTTTATAATAAATAAATATACTGCTATTCAGCAAAGACACTGAAAACTGATCAAAAGTAACAGTAGACACATTTATAATATTAAAAAAGATTTCTGTTTTTAAATAAATGCTGTTCTTTTGAACTTTCAATTCAATAAAGAATCCTGTAAAAATGTTTCACAGCTTCCTGAAAAACAACAATCAGCACAACCGTTTTCTACAATGAATTTTACAGGAGTCATTCATGACTTAAAGTTTTAGAGAGGAGTCAAACCACACAAGCAATATTAATGACTGAAAAAGTCAAGACTGCAAGCCAATTCGGATGCTGTTGCATAACCTAAAGAGGGTTGTGCTATAAAGACAGCCCATAAATACTGATTAAAATTAAACCGATTTGTCGGCAGGGATGGTCCAAAATTGATCAGAAGTCTTATAAGCAGCTACAGAAAGCATTTAGTAGAGTTTTTGCTGCTAAAGGATGATCTAAAGTTACAAAATTAAAGGTTTTGCGTACTTTCTCCATCCTGTACTTTTAATGATTACTCAAAAGTATATTTAATAAAATGTGAAAAGTACAATTGTTTGTGTATTATTAATTTAGTCATTTGTTTGTATTTTGTCATTGTTGTTTTTATCTATAGTTGTGAGTTGAATAAGCTCAAACCATATTATGTAGAAATCAGATATTAATTAATGTTAGTGCTCAATTATTAATAATGGTGCTTATTATTATCTATTTTGAAACCATTATTTGCTGCTTAATATTATTCATCATATTTTTTTTCAGGATTTTTTGATGAATAGAAAGTTAAAAAGAACAGCACTTATTTAAAGGGGTCATATGACGTTGCTAAAAAGAACATTATTTGGTGTATTTGGTGTAATGAAATGTGTTTATGCGGTTTAAGGTAAAAAAAAACACATTATTTTCCACATACTGTACGTTATTGTTTTTCCTCTATGCCCCGCCTTTCTGAAACGCGTAAATTTTTACAAAACTCATCGTTCTGAAAAGCGAGGTGTGCTCTGATTGGCCAGCTAGCCAGTGTGTTGTGATTGGCTGAATACCTCAAGCATGTGACGGAAATGTTACGCCCCTTACCATATTGTGATGATGCCCTGTCCGGCCAGAGCGACGAGACAAAAACATTAAAACCCATTATAAACGAGGCATTCGTTGCATCCAGTGGATGTAACAAATAATTACGGATTATAATGACTTATACTGTCTTTTTACGTGTTACGTTGCATCGCGCCACGTAAACATAAAACCATGTCTGCATTTGTGATCGGAGAAATGACAAACAACAAGCGCTACTCTACATTGCTCAAAACTCGCATTTGAATCGTCAGTGGCAAATTCTTTAAATATGAAAGCGTACTTACAGTCTGTGAGTCAGAACAGCCGGCATTGTAGTCTACTCTACCAGGATCAGGAAACAGTCCTCCATAAAATGCACTGGACACATCTGAATATTTGGGTTGAACTGTTCTGGAACAGTGTTGTAAATACAACTTAACCACTGATTTCTAGTCGTGTCCTCTTTTGGAAGGCCAAACAAAGTAGTTTCGCTTTCACAACGAAACACACAGCGTCACACACCGCGGGCTAGAGTGAGCAGAGGTGGGCGGGCTTGAGAACGGCGCTGTCAGTGGATTCGACGAAGGAGCGTCCGGCGGGCTTGAGGCAACCACATGTGACGACCCCGGGCTGGACTCTGCTTCGTCCACGGTGAAAGCCGATCCGGCGATCCACAGCGCGAAGTTGATGTATTTCCTCAGCGACCAGCACGGATCAGCTCCAGGCATGACAAAGCGGTTATCGTCCTCTTTTAGAAGGCCAAACAAAGTAGTTTCGCTTTCACAACAAAACACACGGCGTCTTCACGACATGGCAGCGGAAACAACAAAACTACAGCGAGAATAAAAGTTACGCCTTCTTTCTTTGCGTGAACATTTAAGCAGCGTTATGCAGATCTTCCCACATCGTGACGTAGATATGTGGGGGCATGTTAGAACGAGCCGTTTTAGGTAGGTGTGGCTGACTCTTAACTTTTATAAAGAATATCTCTTTGGATTTGAGACTTTAGTCTTTGCAACTTTACTGATCTTCTTTATGCACCAAGAGCTTGTAACAGTCCAGAGAGAAAGGAAAAATTGAAATCGCATCATATGACCCCTTTAAGAGAGTAAAGACATTTATAATGTTACAATATATTTCTGTCACTTTTTGTCAGTTTAATGCATCCTTGCTGAATACAAGTATTATTATTATTATTATTTATTTTATTTTTTTTATCTAATGTATCCCAAAATTTTGAATGGTAGTGTATCAGTTTCCACAAAAAAAATATTAAGCAGGCAAAACTGTTTTCAACATTGATTAAAAAAAGCACCAAATCAGCATATTAGAATGATTGCTGAAGGATCATGTGACACTGAAGACTGGAGTAATGATGCTGAAAATTCAGCTTTATTATCACGGAAATAAACTACATTTAATATATTCAAATAGAAATACCAAATCAAATAAATGCAGTCTTGGTGAGAATAAGAGACTTCTCAAAAATTATAAATCTACATCTAGCCCCAGACATCCTTGTTGTTAAGCTCTGCTGTATTTGTGTTTCAGTTGGAGAAAGTCCTTCAGCAAGGAGACATCGGCGAATGCTGTGAGCCGTACATGGTCATGAAGGAATCCGACTCCACTAAGGTGCGAGTGAACATTTACATGATGGTTTTTGCATGAGTATTTCATCAGACACATCTGGCATGATTATGGTATTCTCTGGATTTCTCAACTTGCTCTGGACTGCTGCAATATTTGTTAATCTCCTTCAATATGAGCAAGGTCCAGTAGATGCTGGAGCCTGTGTCTGTCACTGTACAATTCTGTTGCCAAGTTGCTTTTTTCGGCTGTTTGAAATTGCACGATAAATGCTGCTCACCCGTCACCTTTACACAGGGTTTGTGTAACAACCCAGATGGATATTCTGAAATGATTCAGTGGTTTTTACTTTTATGTGTACATACAGCATAAGGAAAAGCTGGAGAAGCTGAGGGCTCAGGCTGAGCAGATGTGCACTAGGCTGGGTCGTTTCCGCATGCCCTTTGCCTGGACTGCGATTCATCTGCTGAACATCGTCAGCAGTGTTGGAGGCCTGGACCGCTCCGATTCAGACTCAGACACGGGTATTAACCAGAGTCAACACATTTGAACTCAGCTGAGAGTTTACTTTTTATTGCTTTCTTATAACCAGGCATCTTGAAGATATCCCTGAAAGTAACACATATAAGGGCCAATATATTTACAACTGTACATTTCTATATTTTGAAGCCTTTTTCCAATATTCAGTAAATGTGCTACATTGTTTTAAGACATTCTGATCCAGAAATACATCCTCAAGGTACTTAATTTATGTACATGTGATATAAAGTAGTGAAAAGTTTTTTCTTAGTTTCTTGAGCCACAGTGCAACAATAAACAGAGCCAACAACAAATTAAAGACGTGTTCACACGCATAATAAAATCTAAGAAAATAGCAAGAAAAACTATGTGAATAAAACAGAGTAAAAAATAGTAGGTAAATAAAATAGAACATTAGTAGTGAAAATAGCGGAGACGCTGAGTTTTATTCAGCAAAGAAAAAGGGAAAGCGTATCTTTCTACACTGAACCATTTCTAAAATTTAGTAGCTGTCATAAAAATTAGTTTTTGAGAAAATGGGTTTAAAAGATTCTAAACAATTTTTATAAATGATTTGATATAAAATTTATTCAAACGTACTTTAATTACAACATCACTAACAGTTTAAGTTCATATGTATAAAAATATATAGTGCATATATTGAAAAATATATGCATTGTTCTTGCTATGAGCTATGGACACTGGATACATTTACTGACGTAAATGTAATGTTAGGTAACAAGTTCTATACAAGCTGTTTTGTTGAAGACATCTGTGATTTAAACACAGATTGGACCATTGCATAGATTATACTTTTCAGTAAGTTTACCCTTATCTTTAAACAAACCCTCATGTATTTTACATGCTGTAACTTTCAGTAAAAATGCAGGATACGAGGAAGAGAGCAGTATGCCCTACATGTGTTTGAGCAGCTATTCTGGCACACTACATTAAAGAGCATCAAAACAACAGTTTTATTGTTTGAATTTCCTGATAAAATTAACATAATTTGAAAGCTGTTGTTTAAAAATATAACAAAACACCAAATTATAAATTATAGATCCAATAATTCCCCCCAAAATTGCTGAAAATATACTCACCATCAGGCCATCCAAGATGTAGATAGGTTTGTTTTTTCATCTGAACGGGGTTGGAGAAATTTAGCACTACTTTGCTTGCTTCACAGCTCACCGATGTATCCTGTGCAGTGAATGGGTGCCGTCAGAATGAGAGTCCAAACAGCTGATAAAAACATCACTAGTAATCCACATGATAACATTTTGTCAGAATCAGAAGAAAAATATACACAGATCAAGCACCATTTACAAGTGAAATTAGAAGCGACAGTTTGAAGTTAAAACGCCTTAATGTTTGATTTGTTTATTGCAAAACATGCAACTTTTCAGGATGTTAATTGGTGGACTGGAGTCATGTGGATTACTTGTGGATTATTGTGATGTTTTTATCAGCTGTTTGGACTCTCATTCTGACGGCACCCATTCACTGCAGAGGATCCATTGGATCCTATATTCACAGAGTTGGTTAATTTTATATGGATAACAAAGTAATATTGAATATACATATGTGTCACCGAGCCCTAGTTGCATGACACTATTATATAGCAAACAACATTTTGTCATTCCTTACAGAGCGTAAGGGGACGTGGAATGAGAGAAAGAAGAAAGGATTTGAGAGGATGAGTGTAGGAGAGGACATGTGCAACTTTACTAACTTCCGTCCAGCGACTCTCACTGTCACCAATTTCTTCAAACAGGTCAGTTCTCTATTCATGCACATTTCTGATGGTAGTGTATTTCCACGATGTATTATTTACACACTGAATGAATGAGGAGTGTTTGTGTACTGCTGCAGGAAGGGGACAGATTGAGTGATGATGACTTGTATAAGTTCCTGGCAGACATGAGGAGACCATCGTCTGTCCTGCGTCGACTCAGACCTGTGACTGGTACCTGTCTGCACTTATTTTGACCTCAGCAGTTCTATTATTTAAGCCTTTTCTCACACTTAAGCCTTTTCTCACACTCTGTCGGTCTCTTTCTGTCTAGCTCAGCTGAAGATAGACATCTCCCCGGCTCCAGAGGCCCCACACTACTGTCTGTCTCCAGAGCTGCTTCATGTGAAGCCTTACCCTGACCCACGTGTGCGCCCCACCAAAGAAGTGCTGGAGTTTCCCGCTCGCTACGTCTACACCCCACACACTACCTACAGGTCAGTCCACAGACATTCCTGTCAAAGAGGAGCTAATATGTGACCCTGGAGCACAAAAGCAGACATAAGTAGCACGGGTATATTTGTAGCAATAGCCAACAATACATTGTATGGGCAAATCTCCATTTTAAAAAATTGACCCTTATGACTGGTTTTGTGGTCCAAGGTCACATATAGGTATCATGGAGTGTCATAAAACTACAATCTGTCGCCTGAATTCATACGATAGCTGATATGATATGATAGCGGGAACAGACTAAAATTTAAGCCATTATCCAATTTATTATCTTTCCCTCTACACAAATTCACTAATCCCATTCATGTTTGCGTTAAAAAATTTCATTGACACCAAATCAGTCATCATACTTCTATAAGAATGTTTACGTACACTACCGTTTAAAAGTTTGGGGTCAGTAAGCTTAAAAATTAATTTGTACTTTTATTCAGCTAGGATGCATTAAATTGATCAAAACCAATAGTAAAGATGCTTTGTTACAAAATAATCTATTTCAAATTAATTTTGAACTGTTATCTGTTATTTTGAACTTTCTGTTAATCATACAATCCTGAAATAATGTATCACTTATTTAAGCTTTTTCAACATATATTTTTCTTGAGCACCTAATCATCATATTAGAATGATTTCTGAAGGATCATGTGACACTGAAGACTGGAGTAATGATGCTGAAAATTCAGCTTTGCATCACAGGAACAAATGTACGGTGGCCGAGAAGTGCAAAACAACTCACAATTCTGAAAACAAAATAACAAATTATAAACGCAAATGCAAGTCTAAAAAACAAAATAACAATTCAGAAAGCACAACAACAAATCTGAAAACAAATGAACAAGTCAGAAAACACAACGACAAATCAGACAAACCGGAAAAGGTAGGTATAGTTTGAGACAGTGCCATTGGTTTGGGATTACTCACCGCTGACTGGACGAGACATCTGTCAATCAACGTATACTGGAAGAACCAGCCGAAGAACAGCAGAGTCGTGGTAGAAAGTTCGGAGATGGTATTAAAGTAGCTCAGTTTAAATGCATTGTATGAATTGCCCTTACTATGGAATAAAAAATACGGAGTGTATATTTACATTTAGTTAAAAGTGGCTGTAAATCATTAGCTCCAGTAGCGCAGATAGATAAGCGCGTGTCGTTGGCTTTTTCGACCCGGGTTCGATCCCGCCTTTTGCCAAACTTTTTTTTTCTCCCTTTTCAAATCTCGTATCGCATCGTAAAGGCATTTATTTTCAATAAAAATTAAGGACATAATCAAAAAGTTGAAAATAAAGTATG
>NW_015505276.1:212028-322578 GCF_001515645.1 Sinocyclocheilus grahami
TACGGGGTGTATATTTACATTTAGTTAAAAGTGGCTGTAAATCATCAGCTCCAGTGGCGCAGAATAAGCGTGTGTTGTTGGCTTTTTGACGCGATCGACCCAGGTTCGATCCCTCCTTTTGACAAACTTTTTTTCCCTCCCTTTTCAAATCTCGTATTAGCAATGGATTCTATTTACACTAAGTGAAAATAGCAGTATTTTTAGCAATATGCTATTTACACTAAGTGCAAATACCTATTTACACTATGTTAAAATAGCAGGATTTCTACTATCAAGTATACTACTTGTTGCAAATAGTGGCAATTATCTGCACTTCAGTATTGTAGTACATTATAAAACAGTATGCAATAATAACGTATTGAGTGTAAATTATAATTTTAATTATTACATGGATGCCACCTTTTTGGTACAATAAAGCCCTCCCTACACCTACCCTAACCCTACTTTATTTTCAACTTTTTGATTATTTCCTTAATTTTTATTGAAAATAAATGCCTTCCATTGCTAATACGAGATTTGAAAAGGGAGGGAAAAAAAGTTCGGCAAAAGATCGCATCAAAAAGCCAAGGTCACACGCTTATCCATCTGCGCCACTGGATCTGATGATTTACAGCCACTTTTAACTAAATGTAAATATACACCCCGTATTTTTTATTCCATAGTAAAGGCAATTCATACAATACATTTAAACTGAGCTACTTTAATACCATCTCCGAACTTTCTACCACGACTCTGCTGTTCTTCGGCTGGTTCTTCCTGTACACGTTGATTGACAGATGTCTCGTCCAGTCAGCGGTGAGTAATCCCAAACCAATGGCGCTGTCTCAAACTATACCTACCTTTTCCTGTTTGTCTGATTTGACGTTGTGTTTTCTGACTTGTTATAATGTTTTCTGAATTGTTGTTGTGTTTTCTGAATTGTTATTTTGTTTTTTAGACTTGCATTTGCGTTTGTAATTTGTTATTTTGTTTTCAGAATTGTGATTTGTTTTGCACTTCTTGGCCACTGTACAAATTACATTTTAAAATATATTACAATAGAAAACATTTATTTTAAATCACAATAATATTTCACAATATTACTGCATTTCTGATCAAATAAATGCAACCTTAGTTAGCATAGGAGACGTCTTTCAAAAATACTAACTGACTGCAAACTTTTGAAGTGTTAAATCTCCATCCGGTTTCCTTGTATTGAATATATCTATTCTTATGTGTTAGATGGAATAAATGGTGAGTACATAATTAAATTTTTTTTTTCATTTGTGGGTGATTATTTCTTTCATTTAGCCAAAATTATTGGGTAGTTGCATATTTGCCCACCCATTCAGCCAAGGTTATGTCTGCATTGATTCGTCTGTGGAGAAGTTTTTTTGAATGATTATGAAAGTATAAACTATGTGAGTATTTATTTAAAACTATGCGTGTACTGATTTATCGTACATAAAAAGACCAGGAACATTTACGTAGAAAGTAAATAATTTTATTTTGTGCCGTATTATATTGTTTCAAAACATGAAAGAAGATACATAACTTTTATTTTCCTTCAGTTATAAGTTAGAAAGTATTAAGTTATAAGTTACATATATATTATGATAATTATGTTTTGTGCTATTATAAACATTATTCACTACAAAAAAGTAGCTAAATATTTGTAACACACTAATTTCATGCAGCATTTCAGTTTCGGATGTTTCACAGAAATTCACTCTCGTTAAAGCTTCATGAATGAGGCCCAATGTGCGTATAAAATGACTGGCGAAGTGGACATATGTGTCATATTTATCACGTGTAGCACATGAGATCCGTTTGCAGTGCCGTGAATGGAGTGTTGATGAGAGTTGATTGCGCTTCCTCCTCATGTGTGATTTTTAGTGGTTACACCATATTCTGAAATGAGAAGCAAGTACTGACATGAAACGATGATTTTACAGGCGATCGCATGTATACTAGCAAGTCTGCCCTCATGCTTACCCGTTTCTGTAAATCAGCCAGTTGCTGGTTTTGATTCTCCAATTTCAGTTTCTGTTCTTGTGTCCACTTCATCAGGTCCTTCAGGTTAGAGATGTTTTTAAGTGGTGTGCCCTGTCAGAAGGAGGTTATTGGTTATTTTCAGATAAACTGTAGTGTGTTCATTAAAAAGGCAGTTCTGCATCTTCACTACCTTGATCTTGTCTGGGACAGAGCTGTTTAGGTTTTCCTCCAGGCTGGTTAGTTTTTTCTTTAGCTGTGCTTCTTCCAGCTCCACCCTGGTGACTGTATCTCTGTTCTCATGGACCTGAATCTCCAGCGCTTTCATCTGAGCCTGCAAACAGACCAGCTGTTGAGCACACTGATCCAACTCCTTCTGGACCCACAGATCCCAGTACACTAACTGAGAATTACAGCATAATTATTTTAGTAAATGAATGTAATGAGATGAGAAATAAAATAAGACTGAAAAAAATCTACACTGTATTAATGAAGTTAATTAAACCTTTGTTTTATACAATATTTACTCAATTCTGTGTCTCTCTGTGTGTATATATACACATATATATATATATATATATATATATATATATATACGAGAGAGGGTGTTGAGTAAATATACTATAATATATACATTATATATTAAATATATAAATATATTTTCACATTGAATCTCCACATTGATTAATGTACAAACAACATAAAAACATTATTTTAAATAGTGTTACATATTTGTTCAATGGCGTCTTTGCTATGAATCAAGGCCTGATTCTGATGACACTAATAAATTATTACTATTATTATTATTTTTCAATTTTTGGGGATAAAAATAAATACAATAAATAAAAAAATAGATACTATGACATATTTTTACAAAATGTTGCAAATAACATTATTGTTTACATAATGATATTTGCAACATTAAAATATTCTTGAAACAAATAAAATATTTAAATAATCTGCCAAAATAAGGTCCTTGGAAAGGGATTGTGTATTACTATTTTTTTTAGAGAGTATAATTATAGTTTGGACATTTTGCCTATATTTGCCTAGAAGATAACTTAAGTGAAAAGTTAATTTCAGTATGACCTATTGATCAGCCTGGCCACTAGTTCAGTCTGTCACAATGTATGTCATTGGTCAAGTAACATATAGGCTTTACCTGAAGGAGCTGGAATTTCTCTTTAATCTGTCGCTCGTTTTTAGCAGCCTCTTCCGTGTCGTGCCCCAGTCTCTTCACCTCACTCTCAGTTCGGCTGATGGCTTTCATGACACGGGCCAGCCTGGCCTCTGTGCCCTGGTACATGTGGTGCAGGGATTCGGTGAACTGCAGCACGCCGTACATCAGGATGTTCATGTCATCTGTGGAGGCCAGCTTTTCCCCGGCTTGGACAGACTTCAGCGGAGATAAGGAGACCCTGTTCACACACAGAGCCGTAAACAGCACACATAAAGCTGCCTGCATCCTGTCCTCTTCTTAAAAAACAAACCGTGACTGCTGCAGGTACGAGGAAACAGGCTGTTTTAATGTGCACGCTTTGCAACATGCTGCTGCTTTTATAAGCAGTGACGGTGTATGTTGGACATTGGGAAATCAGCTGAGACGTGAGCCTATCAGAGCTATGCTTACAGCTGTGTGCGAGAGAGAGAGACCTTGACTTATGTTGGTCAGGCAGATGTTTAGTGGTATTGAACCAGGGACGTGGTTAGCAGTCTGTCTGCCAATGCACTCTTCTCCTTTAACCCCAAAGGTACTCAGGGCACCTTCTGTCACAGTATCAAATGGAGACTGTGCTATTTTAAAAGTATATAAATAAGAGATTGTGAGTGGTTGCCGCATTATGCAACAATCATATTTAGCGTCACAGGAGGTCTGGGAGATCCTGCAGGAGTCTTGTATGTTCACGCTGCTGCCACATGTTCAGTGTTTGATTTGGGGTAAAGTCAAATAATTTGCAGTGCCTTTCATGTCTATTTTATATCACTGTTCCTCAAACATGCAAATGAAAGAGTAGATATGTGTCACAGTGTTCCTCTTGTTTCATCAAAAATGTTAATAGAATTAATGACATGATATGCTGATTAATTAGTGGAATTAATCTCATGTATAATATTTGTTGAGAAAAGCCCGCAAATGAATATAATTCAAGACTTGTGGCAGATTTAAGCATTGATCCTCTCTCTCTGTTTCTATATAGACTGTTTACATAAGTAGTTGTAGACTTTAGTTTATTTTAGGAATTGAGGCTTAACCGTTATATCAGTTGTTGTAAATTTTTCCGTTTACACAGTTGTAAACTTGACAGTTTACATTAGGAGTTGAAACTGAACCATGTATATTATTTTTTGTAAACATTAGGAATTAATGTTTACTTGTTTATATATTAGTAGTTGTAAACTTGTCCGTTTACACAAGTAGTTATATAGTAGTAATCTACTAGATTCTGTGTACTGTTTTTTTGGTCCAATAAATAATATCTTATCCGAGTTTAATAGGAGAAAATTATTGGTCATTCAGTCTTTTACATTTTTAACACACTCAGTTAGCTTAGATAATTTAATTTCATCTGGTCTTGTTGAAATATATAGTTGAGTATCATTAGCATACCAATGGAAACTAATCCCGTATTTTCTAATAATATTACCAAGGGGCAACATGTATATTGAAAATAGCAGAGGGCCTAGGACAGAGCCTAGCACCACTCGTTGATCTGAGATTGCGCTGTGCAAAAAGTAACATTCAGAAGCTCATAAACTGTTGTCAGCGCTGCCACGTGACTTTTATTAATCAATACTGAATCGCTACATTATATTTCTCGGTAATGAAAGGGTAAAATCGCTGTTTTTTTAAAGTAACTAAACTCAGCTTCATTGTAGAGAGAGACACAGACGCAGACAATTTACACATCTCTCTCTCTCAATATGCCATATTTGAGGGGGAAAAAAAATCAGTAGTTTGCATCACTGGATAAAGCTGTCGGTCATTTAACGTTTCTATCGTAAAACGTATCATTAAAAGTTGACTAATATTAAATGATTTGCAGCTCTCTTTAACGTTAAACTGACGATTCGCGCTCTGCTTCTGTGAACAGTAAACCCCACCTACTTTGATTTGATTGGCCATCTCAGTCATTTTGACATTGACGAGCGCTGTTAGACCGCTGAAGCTTTGATCTGAAGCGCCTAGTATGTGCAGCGGTCGCGTGCGCATCCGTAGAGATGGTCCTCACTGCAGAACACAAGATCCAGGGGGCGAGGTTGGATCCAGATCCAACTCCTCCCACCTTATATATACCTAAACCTACCCGTCTCCACCCCCTGATCCCTAAACCCACCCATCCCCACCCCTAAACCCACCATCTCCACCCCCTAGATGTGGATCCAACCCCGCCCCCCGGATCTTTGTTCTGCAGTGAGGGGCTACTGGATCCATAGATTAGCGCAAGTTAATTCTCACACATTAATAGTATTTATAGCTCCTAACAGGCTGTGTGACTAAGAAGTTATTACCTCAAAATGTACGTCAGTATGCAGTTTTTCCTATTGCTCGCGTGCCAGCAATTATCCCTCTGCATGCCGTAGGTTGCCGACCCCTGATCTATAGTGTTGAACGCTGCACTAAGGTCAAGTAAACTAGCAATGAGATGCAGCCTTGGTCTGATGCAAGAAGCAAGTCATTTGTAATTTTAACAAGTGCAGTTTCTGTGCTATGGTGGGGCCTGAAACCTGACTGGAATTCTTCATAGAGATTAAAAAAAAAATTTGCAGGAAGGAGCACAATTGAGCAGACACAGCTTTTTCAAAAATTTTAAACATAACAGGAAGATTTGAAATAGGTCTGTAATTTTCCAGTTCTCTAGTTGTGGTTTCTTAATAAGAGGCTTAATAACCGCCAGCTTGAATGGTTTTGGGACGTGACCTAAAGACAACGACGAGTTAATAATATTGAGAAGCGGTTCTTCTGCTACAGGTAACAACTCTTTCTGTAATTTAGTGGGTACAGGATCTGACAGGCGTGTTGTTGGTTTAGATGCAGTGATACGTTTATTTAGCTCTTCCTGTCCTATAGTTGTAAAGCACTGCAGTTTATCTTTGGGTGCAATGAATGAAGCTGAATTACAAGACGTTGTTGATTCTACATTTGTTATAGTATTTCTGATGCTATCTATTTTATCAGTGAAGAAATTCATAAAGTCATTACTATTAAACTGTGAGAGAATATTTAGTTCGGGTGATGTCTGATTATATGTTAATCTAGCCACTGTGCTAAATAAAAACCTTGGATTGTTTTGGTTATTTTCTATGAGTTTGCAAATAAATAATCATTGCTGTTTGAATGACTGTTATATAAATAAGGTTGTACTTCAACACCTGTCTGTCTACATCAGTCCTATTTTCTGAAGAAAAAAAAAATTAGTAAGTCCTAAAGAAATCATTCTGGTGTGCTTATTTGTTACTTAAGAAACCTTTCTCATCATCTCAATATAGTTGAAATGGTTGTGCTGCTCAAGGAAGTGTGGCAGCCGCAATGCAGTGTCTGTTTTTCAGTTGCTAAATCGAGCTCGCTTGCATTGCTGAAGTCAAAATTTGGTTTCAGAAATCACTACACGGAAGCACCTTTCTTGAGAAACAAATTTTAGTGACTCAGTCTATTGTCCTTAGAAATGAAGGCCATGCTTGAGAGAGCACCACTGTGTGCACCGCTGTGTTGAGAGAAGGAAGCAAACTGTATATAACCAGGAAATCGAGATAAGTGGACTGATAATAAAAGAGCAGACGTTACATAAAAGTATGAGTCTTATAGTCTTTGGAAACTTTAAATGGTAGTGCACATAATAGCTCTCAACTTGACAGTTTACATCATCTACAGGCTGCACCTATACCATCGCTGGTCTGATAGAAAAGGGTTCATTTATTCCCTCCTTCTCTCTCCCCCTCAGGAACCTGTTGTACGTTTACCCTCAGAGTGTCAACTTCAGTAGCCGGCAGGGTTCGGTGAGGAACATTGCAGTGAAGGTGCAGTTCATGGCAGGAGAGGATCCCAGCCAGGCCATGCCTGTGAGTCACCGATCACACCCGCACCCGGCTCTAGTCACACTGTCAAAGCATATTCTTATGAAAAGACAAAAAACATTTGGGATTATGCAAGTACATCTGATACGATGATCTCATCGCTTGGATGAACTTAATTGTGCTCAATAAAGCTCTCCAGATCTGTGGCAAGAATATGACAGCGCCTCCCTAAAACACATCGATCCAGGTCACACAGGTTGCATTAGTCACTCGAACCAAACTCAGTCTTCAGATCTATTAAGAAGTGCTCTGGGAAATTTTGGAAAATTCAGTGAACTCGCAGAACCTTTTACATTTTGTTAATCTAATCACAGATTTTAGAAACTCCCTAATAGTGTTAGCGCTGCATTCGTACACCAGTTTAAATAAGGTTGTACTTCAACACCTGTCTGTCTACATCAGTCCTATTTTCTGAAGAAGAAAAAAATTAGTAAATCCTAAAGAAATCATTCTGGTGTGCTTATTTGTTACTTAAGAAACCTTTCTCATCATCTCAATATAGTTGAAATGGTTGTGCTGCTCAAGGAAGTGTGGCAGCCGCAATGCAGTGTCTTTTTTTCAGTTGCTAAATCGAGCTCGCTTGCATTGCTGAAGTCAAAATTTGGTTTCAGAAATCACTACACGGAAGCACCTTTCTTGAGAAACTAATTTTAGTGACTCAGTCTATTGTCCTTAGAAATGAAGGCCATGCTTGAGAGAGCACCACTGTGTGCACCGCTGTGTTGAGAGAAGGAAGCAAACTGTATAAAACCAGGAAATCGAGATAAGTGGACTGATAATAAAAGAGCAGACGTTACATAAAAGTATGAGTCTTATAGTCTTTGGAAACTTTAAATGGTAGTGCACATAATAGCTCTCAACTTGACAGTTTACATCATCCACAGGCTGCACCTATACCATCGCTGGTCTGATAGAAAAGGGTTCATTTATTCCCTCCTTCTCTCTCCCCCTCAGGAACCTGTTGTACGTTTACCCTCAGAGTGTCAACTTCAGTAGCCGGCAGGGTTCGGTGAGGAACATTGCAGTGAAGGTGCAGTTCATGGCAGGAGAGGATCCCAGCCAGGCCATGCCTGTGAGTCACCGATCACACCCGCACCCGGCTCTAGTCACACTGTCAAAGCGTATTCTTATGAAAAGACAAAAAACATTTGGGATTATGTAAGTACATCTGATACGATGATCTCATCGCTTGGATGAACTTAATTGTGCTCAATAAAGCTCTCCAGATCTGTGGCAAGAATATGACAGCGCCTCCCTAAAACACATCGATCCAGGTCACACAGGTTGCATTAGTCACTCGAACCAAACTGAGTCTTCAGATCTATTAAGAAGTGCTCTGGGAAATTTTGGAAAATTCAGTGAACTCGCAGAACCTTTTACATTTTGTTAATCTAATCACAGATTTTAGAAACTCCCTAATAGTGTTAGCGCTGCATTCGTACACCAGTTGCTCACTTTGAAACATCTGTAATTTATTTAGGGCTCAAGTGAAGCCATATGCAGTGCAGGTACATTAGAGGCTAAATTCATTTTGCGATAATTAGGAAATCCATCCACAGTGTTATGATTAGCGAGGGCAACATCATGGCTGAAATGTAACTCCCCAGTGACGTCTAGTGGAGCCGTTAAGCTCTTATTCACCAGTGCGATGTGATTTCCACCCCCTGAACAGGTCATCTTTGGAAAGTCAAGCTGTGCAGAGTTTTACGAGGCGGCGTACACCCCAGTGATCTACCATAACAAGTACAAACCTTTGTCTCATTACAGAAACAACACTTCTTATTCATTTTATACATGTCTAGAATTATATTACATTTCCATCCAGCAGTGGTTCTTCTTGACTCAAAGGGCCTCCACTGTGCAATACAATATCCATAAGCTCCACATGTAGTATAATATTAACATTATATATATATTATATATTTTATTCTATTGTGTAAACCGAGAGAGCAAGAAAGAGAGAGAATAATTAAAATGTTTTGAAGTTTTTGAATGTCTGTTATGCTCACCAAGGCTGCAATTAGTTAATGAAAACACAGTAAAAAAATACATTTAGACCACTTAACTTAATGATTGCTGTCGTGATGTGAAGAGACTTTCAACCAGCATAACAACATTTTTCTGAAGACAATCACCTATTGCACCTTTAAGCATTGACTAAAGCCATTCAGCATTACAGTATGATTTGAGAGCTATCAAATTTAACTTTATTTAGATTTTAAAAAATAATAACTTCTAATTTAAGTAAACTTAAAACAATCTTCACATAAACCCATTATAATAAATGTCATGAAGCCTGCGTTAACATGCTAATTGTGACAGCACTATTTATTATAGTAAAAATAATGATTTATTTATTACTATTATTATTATTATATTAAAACAAACTAATAATTTAAACTTTTTTTATTATATTTAAAAAAAACTAAAATAATTTAAAGTGATCCAGTGGCCACCTTGGAAGTTTGCCGAGGCTCTCCAGTGGGTCCCGGCCCCTAGTTTAAAACCACTACAGCCTTTTTCAATCTCATCTCTCCATTTCTGCAGGTCCCCGGAGTTCTATGAGGAGGTAAAGATGAAGATTCCCGCCAACCTCACCGACAACCACCACCTGCTCTTCACCTTCTATCACATCAGCTGCCAGCCCAAGCAGAATACCCCCTTGGAGACGCCGGTGGGCTACACGGTGAGAGAAGGACCCCATCTCTTCTCCTCTTCCTCTCTATCCTCTCCTGACAGTCACACTCCCGCAGCGCTGGAGAAGCGCTCCAGGCTACCTGATGAAACGCTCACTTCCATGTGACCCTGCCCCCACCCCCCAGAGACACCTGGATCGTCCTTATTCGTCACCTCCCACACACTCTCTTTCCCTGCTGGCATTCAGTAGCACCTCCCCTGATTCTCCTTATGACACTTTTGAAGTTGTAGCATCATGTGATTGTAGGCCATATATAGCACATTAATGTTTTTGAACTGCATGTAGGCTGTGCAGGTTAATCATAGTTCCTGTTGTTTTTTGCAGTGGATCCCCCTCATGCAGCACGGCCGCCTGCGCACCGGCTCCTTCAGTCTGCCCGTCTCTGTGGAGAAACCTCCACCCAGCTACTCAGTCCTCACTCCTGACGTGAGAGACTTATCCTGAACTGGATGTTTGTGATGCTTAGTGATTGTGTTTGAGAGAATGTGTGTGGAAGTTAAAGATGTCAAAAGAAGGGCAGACAGGGGGCAACTGTAATTGTATGTTTTTTCCCATAATTTCATCTAGGGCTGGGCGATATAGCTAAAAAATGTATCAACGATATAATGTTTCATATCATTCGGTATCAATAATTATTGACATTTTTATAACCTTTTTTAAACCTAAAAGCAATAGAATAAAAATGTTTAAATGTAACCACTGTATTTATAATTAACACAATTTATTGAGACAAACAACAAATATTTTTTGTTTTAACAATCAAACACAATAAAAATTAAACAAATATCTAATGTTTTATATGCAGATTAAATAGGTCTTTATTGTATAGGTCTCCCGAGGCCACAGGAGGGTGCAATGAGCAAAATAATGCAGCGCATTTAGCAAGTAACTCTATAAAAACGTGCATTGTCTAAATTAAATCAAATCAAATAAAAATCTAATATAATTTCGTAAATTGCATAAACAATTATGAACAAAACAGCATCATGTATATATGCATTGCTTAATCCAAAGAGCCGAAGCGCCATTCACACAGACTGCATTTAAAAACATACGAGACGCAGTCATATTTCATATTTGACATCAAAATAATTTTTCTTAAAACCATTTTTTATATCTTATGAAGTAAAATCACTTCACTCCATGCTTCAGAGAGAAGCATGTCATAACTCTATCTTATTTATGACTAAAGAAATTCAGCCGCTGGTCTCCCCTATACCAAGTCCATTATAAAACATAAAATGATGCCAATTTTTTTTGAAAGTGACAAGTAATATTGCAAGTTACAACTCAACATTTGAGAAGAGATTATGAATTTTACTATGACAAAGGCTATGCTTTATGACACTCTTGGGGCTTTCAGTCAAATGTCCCATTTAATATTCATGAGTCTTCCTTTTAGTAATTCACTTAGGCCTACTGAGCAAGTGTCACATTATGTAATCAATAATATTTATGAGCCAAGTCTAACCCTTGGTAGGATTTGTAGATTCATGCTGTAGCGCAATCTGTTCAGCCATGGGCACAGGCACAACAGAGAAATGCTGTTCAACAGAGATTCTAGTTAGTCTAAAGCTACAGTTCTTATTCAGCATGAAAGGGGAACCCAGGTTCAATTCAATTTATCCTTATTAAAAAATCATGAACGACTGGAAAAATCATGAAATGGATATTTTTTTGGACAAAAGGTGTGGGAACCCTTTGGATAGCGAATAGGTCATTTCAAGCAAACAATGTTTTAATCAGTCTACCTAATTTTCCAAGTTACAGATAATGATTTAGGGAGGAATTACAACATCTTCTTGGCAGTAATATCTGAGGAGGAATGTGAACATGTGCTGAGAATATGTCGTGGCCTGTGTGTGTTTCAGGTACAGCTACCAGGGATGAAATGGGTGGACAACCACAAAGGAGTCTTTAATGTAGAGGTGAAGGCAGCCTCCTCAGTTCACACACAGGTAATGAAATTTTTTTTTTTGATTGAACACATTTCTACAAAAGTGCATTCACATACATGTCTCACTTAATGTGTGTAGGATCCACACCTGGATAAGTTCTTCACACTTGTGTATGTTCTGGAGGAGTACTCTTTCCCTTTCCGGCTGAAGGATGTTATAATCACTGAGGCAAACGTGGAGGCGGAGCTGAAGGCCAGCATGGCAGCTTTGAAAGGGGCACTGCTGGACACTTGCGTGCGCTTCCTGCATCAACTGATGAGCAAGCTCATATTGCTAATCGTACACCCTCCTGTCATAGCAGGACAGATCGGTTAGCAACACTGGATTTGGTCTCTAATATTATTGTTACACATAATTTTTCTTTGTGTAATCCATTTCCTCTCCTAATCCAGTAAATCTAGGCCGTGCTGCTTTTGAAGCCATGGCCCTGCTGGTAAACCAGATCCATAAGAACCTGGAGGGAAACCAGGACCATCTTGGCCACAACAATCTGCTGTCCTCCTATATCCACTACTGCTTCCACCTGCCCACAACAGAGCCTGTATCTCCCCCTGCTGGTGAGTGAGAAATACAGCTTGATGTGAAAGGGATAGTTCACCTAAAAATGAAAATTCTGTCATTAATTACTCACCCTCATGTCATTCCAAACCTGTAAGACCTTTGTTCATCTTCAGAGCACAAATAAAGATATTTTTGATGAAATCCGAGAGATTTCTGACCCTTCATAAAGAGCAACACAACTACCACATTCAAGAAATTGTTGAATAAAGTCTTTATTTTTGTTTTCACAAAAAATATTCTCATTCTTATTCACTGATGTCACATGGATTAATTTACATAGTCCTTACTACATTTTTTGGCCTTGAACGTGTCTGTTGCGTTGCTGTCTATGGAGGGTCAGAAAGTTCTCGGATTTCATCAAAAACATCTTAATTTGTGTTCCGAAGATGAACGAAGGTCTTACGGGTTTAGAACGACATGAGGGTGAGTACTTAATGACAGAATTAAAATTTTGGGGTGAATGAACCCTTTAAAGTGTGAGATTTCAGAGATACAAAATGCAATACATCTGTCAAGGAAGAAATTAAATAATCAGGGTTTAGATAAACTTGGAGGTGACTAAATGATGACGAAATGTTCATTTTGGGTGAACTTGAAGTCTTGAAAATGCCCTTTTGTGTACCGTAGAGTTATTGAACCGTTGCTAAAACTGTAAACGTTGTTTAACCTTTAAACTGTGCTGATTCATTTCTCTGGGGCTCAGTGTTTATGTATTGTGATAAATGCTTTATTTGCATTTATACTCCCTCTCATTGGATCTCAAGAGCAGAATGCTTATTTAAGTTCATGCACTGAGTGTGTCCCACTTCCTTCTTCAGTGGGAGCCGCATCGTATGATCTCCCCATCCAGTATGCCACGCTCTCTAGGGCGATGGCAAGACCCAGCAGCCTGCTCTTGTCCCGCTCCAAGAGCCTGAGTAACTCCAACCCTGACCTGGCCTCAACTCCAGCCACCCCTGACGAGGAGGTGCAGAGAATCATCGGCAGCAAGGTGGGCGGCTCTTCCTCTGGCTTCTGATTGGTTGTTACTGCAGTGTGGCCACTCTGTGCTATATTATTTTTACCTTGCCTATGCAGCTAAAAGGAACTGAGTATTAAAAGAAGCACTTTAAGTGATAGCTGCTGTTATTGTTGTTGTCTTTTAAACAGTCAGTTCCTGTTTTCTCTTTTGTTGGTATTAAACTGGGAGAAAACTAATCAATAAAATAGAATCTAATAGTAAAGTTATTTTACAACAAATTGGATTAACTAATCAGTGACATCACTTCGCAAAACAAAGCTATTTCTATGAAAAAAATAAATGCTGAAAAATGTTGCATTGAAAAAAAAAAAAACATTAGCAGATTCATCAAAATCGTTAAATAGTTTTTCTCTTACTGTCTTGTGCTGGAGCAGCAGGCTCAGAGATTGACTGTGAGATGTTTCCTGTGCTAGCTGTTGATTGCTCTGCTAATAATTGTGCTGTTTTTGCTATGGTACTGCTGTTCCTACCCTCTCCCCTCCTTCACTGTGCCCTGATTGTCCCCCACCCTCCTCTAAATTAATTCTTGTTCCTGCACTTCGTCCCCTCCCTGTGGCACCTGTATGTGGCTGTTCTGCCGCCCCTGTGTTGCACTGTGGTGTGTGTGTTTGTGTCGTCGGTGGATAAACAGGGGATAGACCGCTCACATTCCTGGGTAAACTCTGCTTATGCTCCAGGGGGCTCAAGGGCAGTGCTCCGTCGGAACCCCAACTCCAGCTGTGAGCTCAAGCAGGTGCCAATCAAACCTACACCCTAATGTCCCTCCCTACTGCCTCAAACATACACCCGAATATAACCTGTAGCTGCCTCAGACCCTTTTACTCCTCATAAACCTTTAGCCATAATTTTTTTGTACCACCTCAATCCATACAACCTAATATAACCTTTTATTCTCTGAAAACATACAACCTAACATGACCTGTTATGGTCTCAGTCTCAGTGCAGCTTGTAACCATCTCAAACCTTTAACCCTAACATTACTTGTTATTGTCTTGTAGCTGCCTCAGACCCTTTTACTCCTCATAAACCTTTAGCCATAATTTTTTTTGTACCACCTCAATCCATACAACCTAATATAACCTTTTATTCTCTGAAAACATACAACCTAACATGACCTGTTATGGTCTCAGTCTCAGTGCAGCTTGTAACCATCTCAAACCTTTAACCCTAACATTACTTGTTATTGTCTCAAACCTTTAACTCTAACATTACTTGTTACTGTCTCATTTAACCCTGACATTACTTGTTACTGTCTCAAACCCTTAACCCTTACATATTACTATTTTAAACTTTTAACATTATCATTACTTAATACTGTCTGAACACGTTAACCTTTGCATTACATATTACTGTATCAAACCTTTTACTCAAGCATAGTTACTTTTTTTAACTTTTCATAGTTAACTTTTAACCCTATCAATACTTTTTACTGTCTCAAACATTTAACCATAAGTTTCATTATCACGGTCTCAAACCTTAAACCCTAACATTACTTGTTACTGTCTCAAATCCTTAACCCAACATGACTTGTTAGTGTCCCAAACTCTACCCAAATTTTACTGTCCCCTACACCCTAATTCCCCTTTCTCAACTTTTATATGCTGAAATGCTAAGTCCATATTCCAGCCCTACACCATGTCATCCTGTTTTTACTTTTCATAGTTAACTTTTAACCCTATCAATACTTTTTACTGTCTCAAACATTTAACCATAAGTTTCATTATCACGGTCTCAAACCTTTAACCCTAACATTACTTGTTACTGTCTCAAATCCTTAACCCAACATGACTTGTTAGTGTCCCAAACTCTACCCAAATTTTACTGTCCCCTACACCCTAATTCCCCTTTCTCAACTTTTATATGCTGAAATGCTAAGTCCATATTCCAGCCCTACACCATGTCATCCTGTATGCTCTTATTGCCTTCACTCTGGTATTACTTCTGTAATCATACTCCATAATCTTCTGCCAGCTCTTCTGCTGCTGTCCATTTGGCTTTATTTTTATGTATGTTTGTCTGTGTCTGAGGATGCGTGAGCATTTGTGTAGAAAGTTGCGTTCATGCCGTCTCCTTTTCATCAATCAACTCATCTCTCTTGCCTTCGTGTGCTGTACTTCTCTTGCCTGTCAGTCAGGAGAAACTTGGTAGAAGTCTAGTTACCAACAATACCAACAACATTACATGCCTCTTGCAGTGATGGAGCAACAAAACCTAGGTTGCATATGCAATGTTTCACCCAATTCAATTAACTACTTCAATGTCACCTCAATATGATTAGATCCTCCCTTACATTATTAAATTTATTCGGTTAATTTTTTGGTGCATAGCCATGTAATAAGTCGGGTAACCACAAAATAAACCCCTTAAGGATTATACAAGACCTCAATCACGCTGTCAGGGTTTATTTTGCATTGATGACCGGTGACTGTACATTATCCCTAACATAGCATGGATTACGTTTCATTATTTAAAATTTGTAAAAGGATCTGGAACATATGCAATGTTTCACCCAATGCAATTAACTACTTCAATGTCACCTCAATATGATTAGATCCTCCCTTACATTATTAAATTTAATCGGTTAATTTTTTGGTGCATAGCCATGTAATAAGTCGGGTAACCACAAAATAAACCCCTTAAGGATTATACAAGACCTCAATCACGCTGGCAGGGTTTATTTTGCATTGATGACCGGGTGACTGTACATTATCCCTAACATAGCATGGATTACGTTTCATTATTTAAAATTTGTAAAAGGATCTGGATTGGTGTATGTCGCAGGCATTGTCTTATCCCTCTTCCCGCATTTTTTCTTCTTATCTTTCTGTCTTCCATTCTTCATCATCATCTTCATTGTCATCATCATCATCATCACCACCACCATTGCTCTGTGTTCACCCACTGGTCTACAGGCTAGTGAGCGTGCCTGTAATCGCATGTCTGCCTTCATCGAGACTGCCTCCATTCTCTGTCCTCCCTCCAGGCAGATCGCCAAGAAGGTAGAGCACATGCTCATTTACTCACCCGTGCACTCTCCTATTCATTCGTTCCTTCATTCGCTCATTTATGTACTCACCCATTCATTGAGCCACTTCATCTTGTTCATGCACACATATTACTACTATTTCAAAGTAGTCTGCCTTCATTGTGTGTGTGCATGTGTGTGGTCGTGTTCTGTATGGATATTTTGTAATATACTTATTTTTGTAATGCTCTCTGCATTCAGTTACTTCATGAAGAGCTGGCTCTCCAGTGGGTGGTGAGCACCAGTACCGTGAGAGAGGCGTCTCTACAGCAGGCCTGGTTCTTCTTCCAGCTCATGGTCAGTAGGCCCCCAGCCTTTTACATTTACTGTACTGTACATCAATAACTAAAGTCAAGCCATACTTATTTCTGTAGCACTTCATACAATACAGATTGTTTCAGAGCAGCTTCATAATAATAAAACGGGTATCAAGTGTTGATGTTATAAAAATAATAGTTCAATATCAGTGTCACTGTTGCAAAGTTCATTGCATGAAATGAAATGAACTCAATTCAACTATAAAGCAGCTCTACAGAAGACAATAGTACCATTATTCAGCTCAAGTCAATGTCAGTTCAGTAGCAGTGTCTTTGTTGCAAGTTTAGTGCCATTTTCCAGCTCAATTCGGTTCTCATCTGGTAGAGTTAGTGCAGTCAAATCGCTAAGATTACTGAATATTACGGAGCCATGACATTGAGGAAAAAATTTAAAATCTTTCACACGACATAATTAAAAAAAAATTGTTTTACTAAATTGTGCACATGATATAATAATTTATTCCCTCGTTTTATGTAAACCTTGTGCACAAGGTAATAATTTGGTCCCTCGTTTTACTAAATCGTGGCTACGTTTTAGTTAAACCAAATCAGAGCAAACTAATTATATTGTGCACACAATTTACGTAAAACGAGAGGAATGAGCTATTAAATTGTGCTTACAATATAGTAAAACGAGAATTTGCTCTGAACAATATAAGTAGTCTCTTAACTGTCTTTTAATTTTTAATTAAAGGGCTAGTTCAACCAAAATAATAAAAATGCTGTCATTTACTTGGCATCTTGTCAATAAAAAAAATTTGAATTTTTATTTTTGAGTGAGCTGTCCCTTTAACCCTTAAATGCATACCTCGTGTCTTTAGCGACCCGGGACATCGTTCTCTACCCTCTCCCTCCTTCATTTTTTTTTTTTTTAAAGTTAGACATCAACTTTCTTAGTACCACAGGCATCAAACAAACAAACAAACAAAAATTGAACTGGTTTTGAATGGCTTTACTGCAGAGCAATTACTATACGCAATGAAATATAAACGTCACTGTCATTTGATTCTGGATGTGGTGAATAAGCTGCCAGTGATCAAAATATTGAATATGAAGTTATTCAAAACGATAGTTTTGAGAATATGGTTGCGATCGTGAATATGAGGCAGATGCTGAATGTACTGTGGAAGTGCGCTCTGATGATGACAGCGCTGGTAAAATCATCTGCTCAAATTGAACTCTTCTAAGTTTCAAAAGGAAATTAAATATGCTTTATTTTATTCTTCTGTAATTGTTCTTAAAATATCAAGATCATTTTTTTTCTATTTCAGCCGTTAGAGATCCATCCGTGTTGGATATATAGGTCCAGGTCGCTAAAGACCCGAATATGTAATAATGATTGGCGAAACATTCATGCTTTTAAGGGTTAATAGTCCCACATATAGTTTGACTGAATTATTTCTATAATTTCTAGTCATGCAGGTTTTGAAAAACCTTGTGTTTGGTGAGTTTTTAAGTCCGAATCAAAGCTACAGATGGTATCACTCATTTTTCTGTGTGTGATAACAGGTGATTTTAAGGGTTAATAGTCCCACATATAGTTTGACTGAATTATTTCTATAATTTCTAGTCATGCAGGTTTTGAAAAACCTTGTTGAGTTTTTAAGTCCGAATCAAAGCTACAGATGGTATCACTCATTTTTCTGTGTGTGATAACAGGTGAAGAGCATGTCCCATCATCTGTTCCTGTCCTCACGCCTGGACATGCCCCGACGCCAGCGCTTCCCAGACCGCTTTGTGGACGACATCGCTGCCTTAGTGTGTGCCATCAGTGCAGACATAGCCAGCAGATATCACAAGGTAAAAGAGCAGCAGATCTCATTTTACTGAACACAGACCTCATGTAGATAAGGGGATGTGTGAGACTTTATGGTGGTTAATACTCTGTTTTATGACTGTTTACTCTTGTTATGAATCAACAGGATGCGTGCTTATCTTTGTCTGAACCAATATCTGTGTGCATTTCAGGATGTCGAGCTAGTGGAGAGGTTAAACAGCAGCTTGGCCTTTTTCCTCAATGACCTGCTGTCTCTCATGGACAGAGGCTTTGTTTTCAACCTCTTCCGCTCGTATTATAAACAGGTGCGTGCACAAACACAGAAGCACACATTTTAAAATGTTTGAGTAGTGTAGTCTGAATATATGATGCTCTTATCCATAGTTTTATCACCATTTGATGAATTTCTGCTGCCATGATCACTAGAATCTGCTGCCATGATAACTAGATCACTACAAAATGTAAAAAGCCCACTAGTGCACATAGTGCCTGGTGTACATGGATCGTAAGTGGTTTAGTGAACAAGTCACATGCAGAGGTGAGGGGCAGCTGTGAATTCACCCTAGAAACTTTCGTGACAGATGACAGTTTGGTGCATTTTGGTCTTCAGATTAATAATAAGCTCCACACAGCGCAGAGCCCCAGCTCTCTGACAGCGCTGAGGATGGACTTCATACGGATCGTCTGCAGTCACGAGCACTACGTCACCCTGAACCTGCCCTGCGCCACCCTCAGTCCCCCCGCGTCCCCCTCACCCTCCACATCCTCCACCACCTCTCAGGTACACACACTCAAACTAACACAGTCTTTCATACTAGCTCACTTTCTGTTACTCTTAAAAGACTCCAGTCTTTAGTTATGCTGATTAGCTGGTCAAGAAACCTGTATCTATCCCTGAACGTTCATTTAATTCTTCACCTCAGACTGTGATTATGTGTGGGGGATGTTAATTTGAATTAGGCAGATTTACTTTGCTCCTCCAGCTTGACTAGTTCAGTTTTGTGGAATTTGGCAATAATTACATGTTTGTTTTGTTCCACTCTTGAGAGCTGGATGTCCATGCTTTCTTGGGTGGATTAGACCGAGTGCTCTTCTCCAAATGTGTATATAAACTGACCACATTCTCATACTAATCATCTCAAATCTAGTGTCAGTGCTTTAGAGTTTCCTGATTTGTTTGTAATTGTGCGTTGGAGTGTTTCTCACTGTAGAGTTTAAATCCTGTCATGATGGATGTTATGTTTCTGTCTGCTGACTCTGCCATACAGCCACATTATATCAAGCTGGACACGCTCAGTGGAATCCTCTTAGGGAATAATTGTACGTCACTTTATTATGGCAGAGCTGAAGCAGGCATTTTCTGTGTGTTCTCTTGTAGAGCTCAGCGTTCTCCTGTCATGTTCAGGATCAGGGTGTGGTCAGCATGTTCGAACTGTCGGTGCCATTCCGCCAGCAGCATTTTCTTTCTGGTCTGCTTTTGGCTGAGCTGTCACTCATCCTGGAGCCAGATGGAGAGGGGTGAGAAACGCTCTTACGCTCACACACAAGTATTTTACTAGGGAGACACATATAGACATTTCCAGCTTATGTCAGTAGCTGATTTCTTTCATCTTATGGTCAAAGTACTGATTTATAATATTCACAATTAAACAAATGTGTTCGAAACAATTCCCAGAATTTTAGAAATCCGTAGAAATAATGGTAAAATATCATAGTTCACAATGCCAATTTCGATATGATATTTAAAGACTACGATACATTACTCTACATGAGTTTTACCTGATGTTTTTGTCCCAATTTAGAATCTGGAGTCAATGCTAGTTGCCGAAAGTTAGAGAGTCAGAGTCAGTCTGCAGATTTTGAGCAGTTGACAGATTTCACAGAAAAATCACATAGTGTATAATGAACTCAGACTATGGTTTTTAGTTTTAGCTTCAGACTATGATTCCATTCAGTTGAAGGATATCAAACATGCTTGGCCCATTTTAGAACATATGAAAAGTTAATTTGCAAAAACCGATAAACGCCACTTGAATGATTGAAAGAATGATTGCCGTGCATTATTCTCCACATATAGCACGATCTGAACACTAAACACGTTTTGTCAAAAAAGCTGGTTTTGTCCACTTTCAAGGCATCACGAGTTCACGTTTTACTGCAGAAGCCGACAAGCGCCCTTGTTGTATTTGAACAGAAGCCGACAAGTCCATTTTAGCGAATCAGCGCGCTGAATTCGCTGTTCACTTTGAAAAGACGTGCTAGCTGAGAGGAGTTTTGTCAAAGCTGACTAAAAGTGATCGAGGATGGATAATTTTCGATGAACTTGATGAACCTGTGATATCTTCTTCAGGGCGAAAAAGGAAAATAAAAGCTGAAACGTTTCACGGAACCTTGCAAAAGCAGCGCGTTACAATAGTGAGGGAAAAGCTCGGTGTATTGCGTGTAATCACAAAAAACGACTGTTGGAGTTATCTGCTTTTGCTATAAAATAAACTTTCAATATGTAAAAAAAAAACATGCTTTCAATTAACTTTAATTTTGTAAATTACCTGTATTTGTTTGTTATTATTACTTAATCAAAACAACCCAACTGCAGTTTGTTTGACATTACTTGGAATGCGCAATAAAAAAAACGTGATTTCTGAACGTTATCGGTTTTTGCAAATGAACTCTTTGAAAAGACGTGCTAGCTGAGAGGAGTTTTGTCAAAGCTGACTAAAAGTGATCGAGGATGGATAATTTTCGATGAACTTGATGAACCTGTGATATCTTCTTCAGGGCGAAAAAGGAAAATAAAAGCTGAAACGTTTCACGGAACCTTGCAAAAGCAGCGCGTTACAATAGTGAGGGAAAAGCTCGGTGTATTGCGTGTAATCACAAAAAACGACTGTTGGAGTTATCTGCTTTTGCTATAAAATAAACTTTCAATATGTAAAAAAAAAACATGCTTTCAATTAACTTTAATTTTGTAAATTACCTGTATTTGTTTAAGTTATTATTACTTAATCAAAACAACCCAACTGCAGTTTGTTTGACATTACTTGGAATGCGCAATAAAAAAAAACGTGATTTCTGAACGTTATCGGTTTTTGCAAATGAACTCTTCATATATTGTTCTATGCGAGTCATTTTGTGTATGATGCTCAATTTTTCTCTGTAACCATTTATAAAGTCTACGTGTGTGGTGTCTTGTGTTTCTAAATCTGTTTAGTGTATTCCAGCCTTAAAGGAAATATGCTGATGAACATATTAAATATTAATATAAATATTAATGGTATTGAATAAAAACAATAACATGTATCCTTCAAGTATTTCTCAGTGAAGAAAATATTTCTTCAACTTTTGTCTGTCAATATTCCAAGTAAACAGTGTGTGATCAATTACAAGCTATCGAAAAAAATATTACAAATGAATGATACAGTACTTGAAGTTTTTTAACTATTAGCATATTTTACGTGTTTCATATTTCACCCTTAAAGGGATAGTTCACCCAAAAATTTTAAAAAATAAGCCCATGATTTCCTCACCCTCCAGCCATCCCAGGCAAATATGACTTTCTTCTTTCAAACGAATACAATACATAAAAAAATGTCCTGGCTCTTCCAAGCTTTATAATGGCAGTGAATGGGGGTCGAGATTTTGAAGCAAAATAAAGTGCGTCCATCCATCATAAAAAGTACTCCAGGGGGTTAATAAAGGCCTTCTGAAGTGAATGTGTGGAGCACTTTTTATGATGGATGGACGCACTTTATTGGGCTTCAAAATCTCGACCCCCATTCACTGCTATTATAAAGCTTGGAGGAGCCAGGACATTTTTTAATATTCGTCTGAAAGAAGAAAGTCATACACACCTAGTACGGCTTGAGGGTGAGTAAATCAAGCAGTATTTTTCATTTTTGAGTAAACTATCCCTTTAAATTAGCACAGAAAAAAACTTTGAACTGCTTTTATAAATGGGACTTTAAAAATGCATAGATTCCAACACCTCAAATCACATCTCACACCTCTTTCTCAGTGTGTTCTTCCTACACAAGAAGGCCATTAGTGCGCTGCATTCTCTGCTGTGCAGTCACGACGCGGACCCCCGCTACACAGACCCCCAGGTCCGCTCGCACATCGCCCAGCTCTACCTGCCACTCATCCCTATCGTCATGGAGACGCTGGCCCAGCTTCACGACTTCACCGGTTAGTGAGAGCCTGTGAGCCGAGCGCCCACAGTAGAGCAGACTGCTTATCTCTGCGGTTATTTATATAAACTCTGATTATGAGTTGAATAGTCTTTTAAAGGTCAGTGCTCCACAGTCATTAAAAACTGAACAAAAGTACCATTTCAGCCGAGATCTGTATCTCTCCACCTTTGTATGTCCCAGACACGTCCCCACAGCGTGTACGTCATGCCTCGGCGCTCGTTGACGATAGCGACCCAGACAATGGCACCATCAGCCAGTCTGTTGCCATGGTGATAGCTGGTTCACCACTCCCCCATTCCAAAGCCAACCCCTTCACTCTGCCGTCTGTGGTGAGTACCTGCTCACTGACCACTGTTAATAACTCATGGTATGAATATGAATGAAGGTTGTGAAGTGTTAACATTTTTTGAACAGTAGTGTACAGTATGTTTAGGTGAACCTTTTTGAAAGAAGCATCTTATGGCTGCATTTGTTTGATCAAAAATAGAGTAAAATTGTGAAATATTATCACAATTTAAAATAACCGTTTTCTAGTTGAATACAATACGTTGTAAAATGTAATTTATTCCAGTGATGAATCTTCAGCATCATTACTCCAGTCTTCAGTGTCACATGATCCTTCAGAAATCATTCTAACTGATTTGCTGCTCAAGAAACTATATTGATGTTATTATTATCAATGTTGAAAACAGTTGTGCTGCTTAATATTTTTGTGAACGCTGATTTTTTTTTGATGATTAGAAAGTTAAAAATCACAGCATTTATTTGAAATATAAATATTTTCTTAATAATGCCACTTTTGTCAATTTAATGCATTCTTAATGAGTAAAACTATTAATTTCTTTCACACAAAAAAAACTATTTGTCATTATTTTTCTTCCATAGTGTCAGTGACCCATTCGTATTAAGCCTTGGTGTTCATGCAGGTAATGCAGGTTCAAGTCTGGCCTGCAGCATGCCCTAATCATGCTCCCCTAATAATTTCACAGTACTTTCTTCTTTTTTTTATCTAAAAAGTCCCAAATTTAAAAACAGTGTTTTTCTTATTTTTCAGAAATAAGTTATATTTATGCTCATAAAGTTTCCAAATAATGTTCCAATGCTGTTGCTCTAGTGGAATAAATAGAAAAGGCAAACAACATAAATAGAATTACTTGTGTTAATTAATGGATTTCTGCTGCAGTGTCTTAATATCACCACTAGAGGAGCCCTTCATATTCACTCCTGTCCATTCTGTTGGCTGCAGTACTGTTCTACACCAATAGAGGGGGAATTACTGTGTACTCTTTGCTCTGAAAGTGCTAATATTAATATTAATGGCTTAGGGCTGGACAATAATTCAATATCAATATGTATCGCGATATAATTTTTTTCAATAACGGTGATATAATTTTTAAACACATTTTCGATATTTCGATATACATTACCAGTTTCCCATACATTGATTTATTTGTGCCGTTTGACTTCGTTGAATAAACATGAGCACTGCACGTTTCAAAATCATAACACGGCGGGGGTGTTTTATATGAATGTATCTCTGAAGGGAAAGTTTCGATGGCATTTTCGTTTGATCTGATAAAGTAGCATTCATGAGCGGAGCTGCTTTGATTACAGCCGTTACCGGAGAAACCGCTAGTTTTATCACTCTAAAAGCGCCTCCTGCTGGCAGAGAATGCGTTTTCATTTTAAATAAGCCCATCTCCAGCAACATTTTCAGTCGTCAGTGTCACGTGATGCTTCAGAAATCATTCTAATATGCAGATTTGCTGATTATCAATATTTAAAACAGTTGAGTACATTTTTTTATTTAATCTAACATTGTGATATACTTGAACTGTTTTATATATAGGTTTTATTTTAGGCAAATCCTGATGATTTGAGAAGGCTAAATTGATCAAACATAGGCTATAGGCTATGATCAATTCACTGTCTGCCGATGGCCTTTACTTAAAAAAATTATAAAATAAATAAAAAATAAAAACTTACATTTAACGAACAAAAAATACTCCAAATGTTTTTCTAAATTTACTTTATTAAAAAAACGAAATGAAATATGATCACTTTTGCATTACATACAAAACTGAACTATTTTAATAGCTGAAACAGTAGTATAAGCTTTTTTGGGGAAAAGGGGAAAAAAGACGGGCTATAGGGCCTATATTTGAGGCCCGTGCAGGGCTTTAATCCACTTCATCCAACGCTGTTTTGTTCTCATCTGTGAGCATGCTCTTGATATATGTACTTTTGGTGTGTAAATGTATAATTGCCTCTTCATTATTTTTTCAGTTTTATTTAAATTTGTAGTTAAAACAATTAAAAATAAATGTATTTTAAAGTTTAGAATTAGACAGCCTTTGCACACAGGCTTACGCTGAAAACAACAAAATGGAACCTCAAAGTTGATCTAGGAAAATGTGTGCAAATGTATAGGGCCCCATTCCTATATTTTCCCTGGGGCCCCCAATTCACTAAATCCGCCCCTGCCATTCAGAATAATTTTTATTATTTTTTGGGGGAAGAAATTAATACTTTTATTTAGCAAGGATGCTTAAAATTGATCAGAAGTGATGATAAAGGCATTTATAATGTTACAAAAGATTTCTATTTCAGATAAATAGTGTACATATCGATATCGGAATTATATCGCATCGACCGAAATTAAGAAATATATCGTGATATCAATTTTGGCCATATCGTCCAGCCCTATAATGGCTTGTGTGCGGCTGAGGAAATGAGGATCATGTGTGTCTAAGTGTTTATTGTACATATGGGTGTGTAAGGACATCCTCTGTATATGTCTGTCCTAAACAGGCTGCCAGATGTGATGTCTAATCGGTCGGCTTTGTGGTGTTTTGTCTGCGTGAGTGTAAATGTGTTTTTGTTTGTTTCTTCGTCAGGTGGGCCGTCAGTGTAGTGCCCTCTCTACCGAGTGCAGCAGGACACTGCTGGTTTGTTTCCTGTGGGTGTTGAAGAATGCAGACGCTGGGCTGTTGGAGCGCTGGGTCTCAGACCTGTCTGTGCCACAAATCAACCGCTTGCTTGATCTTCTTCACCTCTGTCTGTCCTGTTTCGAATACAAGGTACATCCACATGCCCTTCTCAGTAATGACTATTTGGTATTTAGAAACATTGTCCATTCAGTCATGGTGAGGTACTGAAGAGTTTAGGAGGATTGATAACGGTTTTATCTTAAAAACCAACGAAGCAATAAGAGTAAAATGCTGGTCAATCAAACATCATAACAGTATTTTTTTTTTATACAAAGATAATGTTTAAGAAATAAATAATGTTTTATAACTTGAAAATGCAATAAAACATGTTCTTGCAGTTTGGGATCATTGCATTAAACTTTCAACTTTTCTTTTCCTTGTTTTTGTTTTTTTAATAAATCTTCCACAATGTAATTATTTACAAAGAGGCTGTGTTAAGGATATGCCAGTTTAAACCTATATTTTGCTGAGCATCCTGTTTAATTCCAAGGGCCAGAGAAAGGGTGGAAAATGTTATTATTTTTGGTACAAAACCTTTACTAACATTGTATACGAGGACCGGGGGGTACAAAATATGACATGACCTCTTTCAAATTAAAAAAATAACTTCAGGAATTGAGGAATTCTTGCTTTATATAGTGAATTTTAGTGTTGCATGTTGACAAGTTTTTGATCATTCTGTTCATTGTGCCTCTTCTCAGGGAAAGAAAGCCCTGCAGAGGATAAACAGTCTGACCTTTAAGAAGTCTCAGGACATGAAGGCCCGTCTGGAGGAGGCCATACTGGGCACCATCGGAGCAAGACAGGAGATGGTCCGTCGCTGCAGAGGTACAACGGACGCTCTGTTGGTATCTGTGTGAGTACATGTCAAAGCATTGAATTTGTCATTCACCTCTGTTCCTGTGCGTTCCTCAGAGCGCAGTCCTTACGGAGGTCAGGAGAACGTCCGCTGGAGGAAAAACGTCACTCACTGGAGACAGAACGCAGACAGAGTGGACAAGTGTGTCTTTTTGCCTCTTCTCTCACTGAATATCTTTTTGTTGCTGTTTACATTCACTGGACATCTGAATGATGTTGCTCTAGCTGTCTGTCGATTTAATGAAGCACATAATCACTGGCTACACATACAGTTGTGTGTGTGTGTGTCATATGGGCACTATGAATAGCTTACTGTAAACACTGTCTCTGTGCAGAACCAAGGCAGAGTTGGAGCAGGAGTCGGTAGTGGATGGAAACTTGGCGACAGAAGCTGCTCTCATAGCCCTGGACACACTGGAGATCATTGTCAAAGTAAAGCAGACTTTGTGACTCATTTGAATGCATTAACTACAAATACCATGTGTTACGACATGCGTCATTTTCACATGGTTCATGAGTGTTTGTGCGTGTTTTTGCATCAGACGGTGGTAATGTCAGAGCTGAAGGAGAGTGTTTTGGGTGGTGTGCTGAGAGTCCTCCTCCACAGTATGGCAGGAAACCAGAGCGCCCTCTTCCTGCAGCACTGCTTCAGCACACAGAGAGCTTTGGTCTACAAGGTTTGTGTCTGTTCTTAGCAGAGCTTGTTAATCCCTAACTAATTACTGAACACCAATCCTGCACTAGGGTAATTTGACAAAATAGCCAGAATTTTGCATGTCAATGCATATCAATGCATGCCTAAAATATTTTCATTTGTAATTTGCGTAAATTGCATTAAATAAGTGTCTGTTTAGATCTTACTAATTACTGAACACCGGTTCAAAACCCATCTTATTTAAAATCATTAAATTCTATCACATGCACGCTACCATTAATTTTTGAAATAAGTCTCTTTTGCTTACCAAGGCTGCATTTATTTGATGAAAAATACAGCAAATATTGTTGAATATTAGTACAATTTAAAAAGACTGTTTTCTATTTGAATATATTTTAGAATGTAATTTATTCCTGTGATCAGAGCTGAATGTTCAGCATCATTACTCCAGTCTTCAGTGTCACATGATCCTTCAGAAATCATTCTAATATACTGGTTTGATGCTTAAGAAACATTTCTTATTTTTATTAAAAAAAAAGTATTAATATTTTTTAAATAGAAATGTTTTGTGACAACATATATACAGTGGGGCAAAAAAGTATTTAGTCAGCCACCAATTGTGCAAGTTCTCCCACTTAAAAAGATGAGAGAGGCCTGTAATTTTCATCATAGGTATACCTCAACTATGAGAGACAAAATGAGAAAAAAAATCCAGAAAATCACATTGTAGGATTTTTAAAGAATTAATTGGTAAATTCCTCGGGAAAATAAGTATTTGGTCACCTACAAACAAGCAAGATTTCTGGCCCTCACAGACCTGTAACTTCTTCTTTAAGTGCGCTCACTTTTGACCAAATGAATGTGTCCTTGCAGAATAAAAACTAGTGCTGTCAAACAGTTAATCGCATCCAAAATAAAAGTTTTTTGTTTACATAATATATGTGTGTGTGCTGTGTATATTTATTATGTATATATAAATACACACACATGCATGTATATATTTCAGAAAAATATGTTGTTTATATATTCAGTAGATTTATATATAATATAAATTATATTAATATAAATATATAAATGTAAATGTAAATATTTTCAAAATATGTACTGTTTGTGTGTGTATTTATATATACATAATAAATATACACAGTACACAGCACTAATAAAAACATTATTTTCTTTAAAAAAAACAAAACATTTAAAATATTACTGATCTTAAACTTTTGAACTGTAGTGAACTTTTGAACTTGGTCCTTCCACTGGCAATTAAAGAACCCCATGTCACTCCATCACTTCTAAAAAACACAGTAGCAGCTATATAGAATAGAATAGATTTTATTGTCATTGTTTTAAACAACAAAAGACTGTTTAGCAGCTCACAGGGTTTTGGCATAATAGACAAACATCAATAGATGCAAATAAAAAAATAAAATAGACAAGAAGAGAGATACTCCAAAAGGTAGTATATACAATGGTTAGTGCAAGATATTGTAGTGCACACTGGAGCAAATTAAACAAGAACAAACATCCTGGCAATCACCGACAACATTCTTTCATTGTTACAATGAGATTTTGCAGACTTGTACCTCTCACATTTTCTTAAGAAATGTAAATACATAGTTCTTCACGCTGTTAAGTGTATTTTTTGAAAATCATTGTCATTAAATAAAACAAACTTGAAACTGTAAGACCTTCCCTTGTTGTTCAGGTTAGCCTTGTGTACATATTATTTTGACATAGTTCACAATGGAAATTGTAGAAGAAACTAAGCTTTGCACGTGTGTTTCTGTAGTTCCCAGAGATGCTGTTTGAGGAGGACACTGAGCTCTGTGCTGATCTGTGTTTGCGGTTGCTGCGGCACTGCAGCAGCAGCGTGAGCTCCGTACGCAGCCACGCCAGCGCCTCCCTCTACCTGCTCATGAGACAGAACTTTGAGATCGGCAACGTAAGGCACAATGTCACTTTAAACTCCTATCCTTGATTCAGCTTTCCCTGCATATAGAGGAGAAATATCTAGAAAACTCTATCCTGTCTTTTCGCCTGTTCTGTAGAATTTCGCCCGTGTCAAGATGCAGGTTACCATGTCTCTGTCTTCACTCGTGGGAACCTCGATGAAGTTCAATGAAGAGCATTTGCGACGCTCTTTAAAAACTATTCTCACATATGCCGAGGATGACCTGGAGCTCAGAGATTCCCCCTTCCCTGAGCAGGTATCAAACACTTGGATCGGAACTGGTAGCTGAAAGGTTGTTGTTTTAAGAAAAAAACATTGTCTTATATTCGGGTCAATACGGTATATTAAAACGTGATTTTTGATTAGTAATATGCATTGCTAAGAACTTCTTTTGGACAACTTTAAAGGCGATTTTCTCATTATTTAGTTTTTTTGCACCCTCAGATTCCAGATTTTCATATCCTAACAAACCATACATCAATGGAAAGCTTATTTATTCAGCTTTCAGGTGATGTATGAATCTCAATTTTGAAAAATTTACCCATATGACTGGTTTTGTGGTCCAGGGTCACATTTTTGTATTTTTTAATACAGAAACACTTTATATCTGCTAATAATTATGCTAAAGTACAGTCACTTCGGGGTTATTCAGTTCAATTCAAGTTTATTTGTACAGCGCTTTTCACAATACAAATCATTGCAAAGCAACTTTGCAGCAAATTAAGTTTCTACAGTATTTAGTGGTAGCTTATCAGTGGTGACTGTCAGTCAATGTACATATGGCAGAAATGTACGGAAAAATCAATTAAAGACGTAATCAAACAGACGATGAACACTATTAACACCAATTATTATATGATGCAATCAAACTTATAGCAAAATGTGGTAGTTCTGTATGTTGTTTCAGGGTTGGCATCATCTGAGGTCCTCTGAGGGGTTGGCATCATCTGTTCCAACCAAGCAAAATTGATTTGTTTAACCCAAACTAAAGAATAATAATGTGCATTTGATCAGATATAACTGCAGTACAAGATTATGATATGCATTATTTGAATGCTTGGCCAAAGAGATGTGTCTTTAATCTAGATTTAAACAGAGAGAGTGTGTCTGAACCCCGAACGGTATCAGGAAGGCTATTCCAGAGTTCGGGAGCCAAATGCCTCTCTACCTCCTTTAGTGGACTTTGCTATCCTAGGTACTACCAAAAGTCCAGAGTTTTGCGACCTTAGGGAGCGTGATGGATTGTAGCGTGGTGGAAGACTAGTTAGGTACGCAGGAGCTAACCCATTAAGGGCCTTATAGGCAAGTAATAATATTTTGTAACTGATACGGAACTTAATAGGTAGCCAGTGCAGAGACTGTAAAATTTGGGTAATATGATCATATTTTCTTGACCTGGTAAGGACTCTAGCCGCTGCATTTTGGACTACCTGTAGCTTGTTTATTGAAGATGCAGGACAACCACCTAGCAGTGCATTACAATAGTCCAGTCTAGAGGTCATTATCAACAACTAAAACCATAAACAAATTTGTTAAATAAACTGAAATAACATAAAATATATATTTTTTTAAAAAGTTATTTCCGCTATTTGCCAAGGCAGAATTTCTCATTTCCGCATAAAACACAACAAATGCTTTCAAAACTTTCAAATTAAAGTGAAAACAGAAAATATAAAAATAAATTCCAATTCAAAATAGTAACAAAACCTAGCATATCATTGATATTACCATAATCCTGAGTCACTTTTCTTCTGTCTTGTCTGTAGGTGCAGGATCTCGCCTTCAACCTCCACATGATTCTCACTGACACTGTGAAGATGAAGGAGCACCAGCAGGACCCAGAGATGCTTATAGACCTCATGTACAGGTCAGTGCTTTATCATAAGGGTCAATATCGCTGTAGGGTGCCTTTTGGTGTCCTGCACATAAATAACTCATTTGCCATGATAACTTAATATAGTTATATTACTATATTAAGTGTTATATTAGGCTAAGTTTTTATATTCATAACAAAAGCATTACTTGGCTACGTTTTCTAGATTTTTTTTTTGTTTTGTATAAGAGGATGCTTGTTATTTTGCTATGTCCCATGCACTGCTCATTAAATTTGAATGAGAGTAGAATATGGTAAAATCATAAAATAAAATAAAAGTTCTCTCTTAATATTTTGTAAATTTTTTGTTAAACTCAATTTGAGTGTATTGATCATTTGGTAATAAAAACGAATAGTTTGTCCATGTCCCTTGAATGTGTAACGTTTATTATTATTTATTAGCTCTAAAAAGGGGAATATTTATGACGAATTATAACTGGTTATGATTCATAATAAATATTTAGATTATATCTTCGAATTAACTGTAGCAGAATCAATATTACAATTATTTGATCTGTCCGTCCACCGAGCAGACAATATAATCATTTATCAATTCAAGGAATATTTATTTTCTGGCCACGGAACAATAAACTGTCCTTCTTTGTACAGTGCTAGCAGTAATTCTTAGCCAAATGTAGCAAGGGTTCAAACATTCATTGACTTGGAACTGTGAACAGTAAACAGAGACAATTCGTTGTGAATATAAGGGATTTAATAAAATGAAACTATATCTAACATATAACTAACTAAAACATATACACAGAATGAAACAAAGTAAGGAAAAGAGAGAGAATAGAAAATGCAGGATGCCCGTGGGGGCTGGTTCTAATCTTCTTTGACGGCGAAGAACCATTTGGCAATTTAAAACCCCTATACAACGTAACATCTCTGACCAGAACTGTAATTTATATGCAAATGTCAAAAGGCTAAAAGGGTCTTTTAAGCCATAAACCATCCAACGCTCATGCATGATCCTACGCAGGCGCTACAAATGGTTGTCCACACTGTCGTATTGGGGAATCCACCCCTTTACGAAAAGGCCATCCCCTTTAGTGATATCAGGACAACAGGTTTTTAGTCTCTTCAGTGGCGGGAATTTCAACAGCTGAGGTGAGCAAGTTGGCTTCGTATGAGTTTGCTTACTTGCTTTGCCAAAGCTTAACATGTCCACCCTGATGCCATAAAATATGGCAGAAGTGTTTAGAATACAGTAATTTCAAAATATATACGTTTAAATATACCAAATTCTCTTCAACAACCAGACTAACTATTTAGCTAGTCACACTTTGTTGTAAGCTAATATGCTAATTGCAGCTCAAAATGTCCACCCTGCCGGCCACTTAGACATGACAGGGTGGACACAGCATTTATTTGTAGATATTGCAATTTACAGAAGTGTAATATTGTAATTTATAGTAAGATCTGCTGTAGATAAAAAACATTGCTCTTTCGCAGGACATGCCTCTGAGTGCAGCAGAAATTGCACGGCAATACAGAAAACATCGGGATGCAAACCCCGAACGAAGAGAAGCATACCTTAAGAAAGAAAGGGAGAAATGGAGGAAAGATAGAAATACAGGGAAGAAGAAAGGTATTAATGAGACAGGAAAAAAATGGAGGGAGGCAAAGAAAGCTGCTAGAGCTAAAGCCAGGACAACAGTGGAGTTGTTATTGTTTGTGAATGTATATCTAGATTTATTTTTGGAAGTGTGTTTCGCACTGTTCATAATGTGGTGTTTACATGGAGTTTTTAGTTAAGATGTACTGAATCAATATGAATGAAACTAAATAAAATAAATAAAATAAAATTAATGGGGGGGGGGGTATATCAATGTGATTGAGAATGTAATTTTATTATTTTTTCGAAGTTAAATGTTTCATTGTCGTTTTTGTCATGCTTTGTGTGTTCTGCTTTATGTGTCCACCCTGTCATCTTGATATTTTAAATAATAATTAAATCATATCTATATAATCCAGTGTGTTCAATAGCTAGGTGTGGGGGCAATAACATGCAAACAAAAAACTGCATCCAAATATCACAGTTTTCTATATAATAAGAAAAAATACATATGCGAATTACATAAAATCTTTTATACATTTATAATTTGAAGGCAAACAAATAACCCTGTTTAGGAAAGGAACAATCATACCTTTCAGAAAATATAATTTGCATCTTAATATTGCAATGAAAACATATTTAACAGTAATATATATGTCCATGACAGGGTGGACATATGGTTTATGCTTCAAATAATGGCCTATAATTATCTAAAAACATGTGTGGGAGCTCAGCTAATATGTTTCTATAGTGCTTGAGTGTCTACTATTTATGACATGAGAGTGAATGGGAGATTAAAACCAAAATTTTGGAGTATTGTGAGGGTTGAAAGACACTCTATGGTGATATTGACCCATAAAAACCAAAGAACATTCAATGGCCCTCTGCTGTATGTACAAATGGCTCTTCTCTGTGTAGGATTGCTAAGGGCTATCAGAACTCTCCTGATCTGAGGCTCACGTGGCTGCAGAACATGGCAGGGAAGCACTCCGAGAGAGGGAACCACGCGGAGGCAGCACACTGTCTAGTGCATAGCGCCGCCCTTGTGGCGGAGTACCTCAACATGCTTGAAGATTGCCGCTACCTCCCTATCGGATGCGTGTCATTCCAGGTAAAATCCTGGGTGTGTGTTCTTGAATATACGATTTATGAGGACACTTTCTGTGTCCTTGTAAACTAAATGGCTTAAAAACATGCTAAATAAGCATCTAATAATTGAATAAAAAGTTACAGTTAAATGTTTCAACCAGGAAAGGTTTTATTGTTGTTTACTCAAAAATAAAAACAATTTTGTAATTGAAATAAAATGTAATTAAAAAAAATAAGGTAATGTACAAAATAATGTAACTAACCAAAACAAGTTAAACTTAAAATACTAATATTACTAAAACTGAAATAAAGCTGTGTAGGAATATAAAAAAACCCTAATGAAAATGAAAAAAGCACATAACAAAATTACATAAAAGTAAACTAAACTAAAATTAAAACTGAAAATGACTTTAATAAGTAATACATAATAGTATATGAATAATGACAATAATGTTATAACAATAATAACAAAAAACAATAACAAAGGAATCAGGGAATTCTAAATTGTTTATCATTTCTGGAAAAGCTTGAAATGAAATATTTTGTCATTTTATTTAATAAAAAATTTTTAAATAATAGTAATAATAATTCCATAATTATTTGCAAAGATTAGATTATGTAAAATAATTCTATACATTTTAATTAATAATTTGTTTAATTTTAATGAAATAATATAAAGTTTCATAAATTATCGTTTTTAATACATTTTCTAAATAAACTTTCATAAGCAAGAAATCATTTTTACATATTGAATGGAATATATTGAAAATGCACTTTGCTGTTTTGATTAAAAAACGTACTGTAATTTATGATAATACCCATGACAAATTTTGTGATTGTTGACACTTCGATTGCATTTCACAGAGTATTTCGTCCAATGTGCTGGAGGAGTCTGCGGTGTCTGATGATATTCTGTCCCCAGAGGAGGAGGGCATCTGTTCAGGGAAGTACTTCAGTGAGTCTGGGCTCGTGGGACTTCTGGAGCAAGCAGCTGCTTCTTTCAACATGGTGAGAGCTCACGTCACATCACTCCCCCCACTGAGTGCACTGAATCAAATGGATTAGACTCATATCCAAGCCAGCACCACACATTTTTATGGGATTATTAACTAAAGGATGACTGTAGATTCTGTCTCTCCTCCAGGCTGCCATGTACGAGGCCATAAATGGACTCTACAAAATCCTTTGTCCCATTCATGAGGCCAACAGAGACTTTAAGAAGCTAGCCTCCGTCCACGGCAAACTGCAGGATGCCTTCAACAAAGTATACAATCAGGTTTGTTGACACAGGAAGTTTGTGTTAAAGAGCTCAACGTGTCTGCAAGAAGTTCCAATCAGTCTTGCACAGTTTCAGGAGTCAATTTGTTGAATGGATATTACATTTCTACAATATTAATTGTACATTAATTAGTATTCTGTTATTTCTTGTATAAGAAAGAAATGATAAAGCCTGCTACTTCATCCAGTATATAACCACAATAGAAAATAGTAATACATAATTTGATTGAGTTGCATTAGGTAAAATTGGGCAGTTGAACAAAAATCATTGAGCTGCTTCATTAAAAAAATTTATATTTTTTATTTAATTAATCATATAATATATATGAAATCCTAATCTTTATCAGCAGCTTCTTACTGTAAGCTCTACTTTAAACATGAATAGCTCAGATCGTGAATTCTGCATTCCCGATGTAGCATCATCGTCTCGTATGAATATTAGCTTTATAATACCTGCAAACTATTTGCCTTTCAGTGAAATTCACCGTTCTGACATTGAAATAAGCCATTATTTTGCTTTATGCAAATACGAGGAGATTTTATTCAGGGAGGCTTATATAAGTTAACATCTTACCTCCATATATATTGCCTAATGAAGTGTTTATAAACAGCGCTGCTTTGTATATAGAGGTAACCGCTGTATTTCTGCTTTTACATAAGCGCCACCTACTGTCAATTTTGTGAATTTGCATGAATTTACATCTGCCGTTTGTATTCAGACCAATTAAGTAATCATTTATTAGGCCGATATATGAGGTTTATAATTTTATAGAACTTTTTCTTTTTGTCAAAACTTGTACTGTTTGAACTGTGAAGTTGTTTAAAGGGATTGTTCAAAAAAGAAAATTACCCAGTGATTTACTCACCCTCAAGCCATCCTAGATGTATATGATTTTCTTCTTTCAGACGAATGCAATCTCCAAACGGCGATTAAATATCCATATTTAAAACTTCATAAAGCGTAATCTCTAGCTTCCGCTAACTGTCGTGTGCGCGTTCACAAGAGAAGTGTAAATATGGATGTTTTTCTTACACAAAAGCATGACTTCGCTTCAGAAGACCTTTATTAATCCCCCGGAGCCGTGTGGAGCACTTTTTATAATGGATGGATACACTTTTTTGGGCTTCAAAATCTCGACCCCCATTCACTGCCATTATAAAGCTTGGAAGAGACAGGACATTTTTTAATATAACTCTGATTATATTCGTCTGAAAGAATAAAGCCATATACACCTAGGATGGCTTGAGGGTGAGTAAATACTGGGGTAAATTTAATTACTAAAAATTATCCCTTTAAATCATAGTTTTTACGGTTAATGATGTTATACAGGAATGTTTATATATCTTAATTTTATTAATTTAATAGTGATTTATCATACCAAATGAACAATTGTATTTGACAACTCTAGTGGCTATATAATGAGAATTTTAAATGTTTTGTGCTCCAGATAAAGCCAGTCTTGGGCTGAGATCTGGACCACAGGCATTAGTTGCTGAGCTGTGGTGTAAAGTTCGGTGTTATTCTAATGTGTGTGGTTTAGATGCTTGATTGATGTCTTTTCTCTGTCTTGTCTGTGATGATGTGTTTCCTGCTGTGTCCGCACACAGAGCTCAGGATGGGAGGTATGGCTGATCGATCACACTGTGCTTCTGTATTTATCAGTACCATATGTTGCAGTTTATGTAAGAGGGAATTTTCTCCCACATAGAAACTAAATGTCTCTGGTCTTTATCTCTTTTTTTTTTTATTTCTCCATCGGTCTCCCTGTGTGCGGTCTGGATGTTTTCCTGGTGAGTGAACATGAACTTGCTTACCCAACATAAAATTCAAGCTGTTCCATCCCACTGTAAGGTTCACCGTCTCTGACACACTTATGTAAGGCCATTTCACAAGAATGGCACAAGTCAGTGTTGTCCTAGCTAGGGCACATGTGCACGCATTCGGATCCATAAACCCATCCTCCATGCAGTCAGTGTTGTGCCTTTAGGCATGATGTGGCTGAAACCGACTGAAATTATGTTATTTAGGCTTTTATGTGACACACCATTCTCTTCTCTCTTCTTATGTGTATCTCAATTGTTCCTGTCCTAAATGTTCAGGTCATAGAGGATGTTTGGCACCTACTTCCGTGTTGGCTTCTATGGATGCCGCTTTGGAGATCTGGACGGGCAGGAGTTTGTCTATAAAGAGCCTTCCATCACCAAACTAGCTGAGATCTCACATAGACTGGAGGTGCGTTTCTGGTCTGGAGTGATTAAAATCATAAAAACATTTTTATTTGAATAATAATAACAACTATTATTATTAATAATAAGAAGAAATTATGTTTAATAATATTGGTAGCAATTAAATGTTTACATTAATTTTTAAATAATTAAAATTATAACCATTCGTTTAACGTTTTCAAGTTGTTTTATTTTTTTTACTTGGATTTGTGTTACTTTGTTTCTAAAATGTTTTATTTTTTTGTGTATATATATATATATATATATATCCTATTTTAAGAAAGTGTCCTACATTTTAAAGGACGAATAAAAAACACTGTTTACAATTTATATTAATTTATGAGAAATTCTTCATATTTCAGGGGTGCAAATCTTTGGTCAGGATCAGGACCGTGGTCTGAAAAATGGTTCTGTGCATCTCAAATGATGCTTTTAATATGATCATTTGTAAGGTTTATGCTGAATCCCTTTGTAGGAATTTTACTCTGAACGATTTGGTGATGAAGTGGTGGTGATCATCAAGGACTCCAACCATGTTGACAAGAACAAACTGGACCCCAATAAGGTCAGATATTAATGCTAACAGAAGACTGAAGGCTTCTTATCAAACAAAAACATTTATATTCGGTTAGGATCGTGTATATACTATTGTTGTATTTATTTATATTTAAATTGACTTTTATTTTTATATTTTTGTGATTTTTGTCGTCATTTTTTGGTTTGGTTATATATTTTAATTTAGATTTAATGAATTTTTCCATTTATCTAATTTTAGTACTTCAACTTAAACATATTTTATTTCAGTTTGTTTCATTTTTATTTTACTTTTTTTTTTAAAGGGATCATATGATGCGATTTCAAGTTTTCCTTTCTCTTTGAAGTGTTATAAGCTGTTTGTGAATAGATAAGATCCCTAAAGTTGCAAAGACTAAAGTCTCAAATCCAAAGAGATATTCTTTATAAAAGTTAAGAGTCAACCACACGTACCTAAAACGCCTCGTTTAAACACGCCTTCCAAAAGAGGACACGACTAGAAATCAGTGGTTAAGTTGTATTTACAACACTGTTCCAGAACAGTTCAACCCAAATTCAGATGTGTGCAATGCATTTTATGAAGGACTGTTTCCTGATCCTGGTAGAGTAGACTACAATGCCGGCTGTTCTGACTCACAGCCTGTAAGTACGTTTTTTATTTTTAAAGAATTTGGCACTGACGATTCAAACACGAGTTTTGAGCAATGTAAAGTGGTGCTTGATGTTTGTAATTTCTCCGATCACAAAAGCAGACATGGTTTTATGTTTACGCGGCGCGATGCAACGCAACGCGTAAAAAGACAGTATAAGTCATTATAATCCGTAATTATGTCCCCACTGGATGCAACAAATGCCTCATTTATAATGGGTTTTAATGTTTTTGTCTCGTCGCTCCGACCGGACAGGGCATCACAATATGGTAAGGGGCATAACATTTCCGTCACACGCTTGAGATATTCGACCAATCACAACGCACTGGATAGCTGGCCAATCAGAGCACACCTCGCTTTTCAGAACGATGAGTTTTGTAAAAATCGACGCGTTTCAGAAAGGCGGGGCATAGAGGAGAAACAATAATGTACAGTATGCGGAAAATAATGTGTTTTTTTTTACCTTAAACCGCATAAACACATTTCATTACACCAAATACACAAAATAATGTTCTTTTTAGCAACTTCATATGACCCCTTTAAGTGTACATTTTTAAAAATATTTTATTGTGTATCAGCTTTATTTCAATTAACAAAAATGATTTAATAGTTTTAGTTAAGAATTGCGTTCGTTTCAGTCTCGTACATATAGTCTCCATATTGAGCAGTCCTGTGTATGTTTATGTTACCCAGGCGTACCTGCAGATCACATATGTGGAGCCCTTCTTCGACACTTACGAGCTGAAGGAGCGCATCACTTACTTTGACAAGAACTATAACCTGCGCACGTTCATGTACTGTACACCGTTCACGCTGGACGGTCGGGCCCACGGCGACCTGCATGAGCAGTACAAACGCAAGGCCATCCTCACCACCTCCCACGCCTTCCCCTACATCAAGACCCGCATCAACGTCATCCACAAAGAGGAGGTGTGGGCCGCTTTACTTTTGGAGGTTCCTAAATTGCCTCAAGACCGATTTTCTAAATATGTTTCCTCCTCCCTACAGATCATTTTGATGCCGATGGAGGTGGCGATTGAGGATATGCAGAAGAAGACACAGGAGCTGGCCTTCGCAACCCAGCAGGACCCCGCTGACTCAAAGATGCTCCAGATGGTGCTTCAGGGTTGTGTTGGCACCACTGTTAATCAGGTAACATTTTAGATCGAATGGCTTTCCTCTAGTATGTCGGTTTGCTTGTGGATGTGAACCTGTTCATGTTGTCACAAAGGGTCCGCTGGAGGTGGCTCAGGTCTTCCTGTCTGAAATTCCTGAGGACCCCAAACTCTTCCGGCATCACAATAAACTGCGCCTCTGCTTCAAGGACTTCACTAAAAGGTGGAGTGACTTTTGTGCACACATTCTTGCACACAAGCATGCTCACTTTTTGAGGCGGAAACGTTAGGTTGTGATTCATTTATTTTGTTTTTTCATTCATTAAAAAGCCTACCAATGCAACTGCATCAATTTTTTGGATTTAAAATCACTAACCAACAAATGTGATTTAAAGTAGAAGTCTTGAAGCAGTACCAACATTTGATATGTGGATCATGGAGAAATCACGGGAAAAAATTTGCATTTGGAAAGGATTTGTTTTAGTAAGAAAAGGAAAGAGCATGTTTTGTTTTTTTTGTAGGAGTCATTTGAAGGGGAAATCTGCAGATTGAGTTGGTGCGTCACAGTTGCTGTAATGTTTTTACTCAGATCTCTTCTTTTGTCATCATTGTTTGCTTTTTTATTTTATTTTGTTTGTTTATTGTCCCTGTTATGTTATGGTAAGCTAGGTGCTGATGCGACCATCATAGTGACAACAGCCAATCACATTACATTTCTGGTGTTGCATAAACATGAATGGCTAGCATCTGCGCTAGGGTATTTGCATAAGACGATCTGATTGGCTGATGCCTGTGTTGGTGCTTGAAAAGTTGAAAAGGGGAGGGGGGTGGTAGAGTAGAGTTTATTTATTAAAAATAAATAAATTATTTTACACAAGGCAGCAGTTTTACAAATTGTCATTTTCTAGGTATTTTTAGTAAGTATTGCTTGGAGCAATAAATGTCTTTTACTGCTTAAGATATATATTAAGAAGAAGTATTTTGAGATTTGTTAAAGCATTTACTGAATCAAGTTCAAACAGTCCAGTATATCAAGTTCAATTGAATCATTCTGAATTTAGAACTTTTGCAGTTGAATCAAGTAAAAAAGCAGTGAATGGTGAAATCAAACTGATTTGCTGTCAACCCCAAGTCTTACGTGGCCTCCTCGGTTTGGATCTTTATGGTCTTAAACATGGCCGCAGTCTATTTCCAACATGCTAAAGCTGCCAATTACCTAAACCACAGATCAGCATGGTATCTTCCCATGGCTAAGAACCAAGTCAACAAGTGATTGAAGGTTTGAAACGAATCCTCCAGTTAAAGCAGCATTTTCTATTTCGCAGTTCATTAAAATGGACACTTTTTTTTGGACTGACAGTCCTGGGTCTCTTTTAACCTACTGACTGCAGTGTTCTTGACTCAGGTGTGAGGATGCTCTGAGGAAGAACAAGTCTCTGATCGGTCCAGATCAGAAGGAGTACCATCGAGAGCTGGAGCGGAACTACACTAAACTGAGAGAAGCTCTGTTTCCTCTTATCAACCGGAAAATCCCTCAACTCTACAGACCACTGCCTCTGCCAACCACACTAACACAGAGGTAACATCACACAGTTTATCTGAAAGCAATCATACCACAACAACAGAGCAGGCCATAGCAGCCTGGTTACTTGTAAACAAAACCCATCAAACTCATGAAACATATGTGCATTCTGACTCCTGCAAGTTGTTTAGCAGCCAGTCACCATTTTTTGAGTGTAACATGCACGACACACTAATATAGTGTTACGTCTACATTCAATAAATAAGTATTGATGGGTATAATAAATTAAATACATTTATCATAAATATTAATATTTCTAATTTAAAAATGTTAATATTAAATTATTATCAAATTATTCATAAAATAGTCAATTATTACTGAAATAATTATTTCCGATTATCTAATTATTAAAACATTGTTTATTCTTATTCATATTATATTATTAATATTATTACTGTTACTTAGGGCCCTATGATTTCCGCCATGCAGAAAACGCAGAATCCAGTCATAAAAATGGAACTTACTGTATAACACAGAAAGTCACGGAATTTGCAAAATTTTGGATAAACAAATCAAAAGTAGGTTACTACACTCGAATAAAAAATTTTAATAAAAAATGTTTTAATTATTATTAAAACAATATTTTTTAGGAATATTTACCAGAATTTATTTACCAGAAAAATGTAAATACACAACTCCGTATTTCTGAAAAAATAAATAAATAAAATAATAATAAATATTTTTTTTATAAAATCAATTACTTGGAGATACTTTTGGTTATTAAAATTTAATGAAACCATTCAAATGGAAGACAGAAAATGAATGGAAAACACAGAATTTGGTCAAAATAAAACTGAATTTGAGAAAAGAAATATTTCATAGGGCCTTAATGTAAGTTTTTACATACAAACTTTTCATAAATTGCTGTTAAATTGTGTACGTTTCATGACTTCAATTAATTAGACATGCTTTTTGATTAATAAAATGTAACTTAATCATTCAAACAGTCTAGAAAATTTTTAATGGAAAAAAACAGAATCCAGAAAAAAATCTAATGGATTTCATAGGGCCCTACTAATACTGTCGTTGTTAATATTATTATTAATAATAATAGAAAAGAATATATTGTATAATTAATACAATTACAAAAGCAGTTTTGAAGGTGTCTTTTTGTTTAAACGATGCATGTTCTAATATACAAGTGCATCTGTATTCAGTAAATTCAGTAAATAATACTACTAATGTGTATAATAAATCTAATAATTAAATGAAGTGTAAGTGTCTGTTCACCTAATATTATGTACTATTATTATTATATTATACTATTAATTATATATATATATATATAATTGAAAATAATAATAATACAATTAAAATAATATATGGTATAATAAATAAATAAATACAAAAAAATAATAATAATAAAATGAACACATTTTTGTTAAGTGACTTGTTTTCTCTCAGAGCCATAACCCAAAGTCACCAGAAGGGATTTATCTGAATCGAGGATCTGTTCTTGCTCATGTTTACAGGAATTCTCTCAGTCGATCCAGTTTTCGGCGGGTGGAGTGCTGAGGTGTGGCGGAGCCGAGCGCGGGTGGATGTAAAGCCAGACATGATCTCCCGCTCCATCATTCAACCCTAGCATTCCTCTCTCAGGCACAAGCCCTCCTGAGCCAGTCTCTCTCTCCCGCAGCTTCAGTCTGTTTACTCTGAGGTTATCTGCTGTAAACAGAGTCATTATGATCTTCATGGGCACAGCAGAATAACCGGTCGAAGTAGTCATCAGTAGAGACAAACCAGCTTCTTGCTCAACGTCGGAGGTCATTTTAGGTTCTAACCAGCGCACAGCATTCAGATGCTCCTCTGCATTTCCTCCTTTTGTTTGTTGGTGCTGTTTTTCCCCGTCTCGTGCGCTTCTGTGAGTGTGAGAAAGAGGGCAACAATATGAGCCACAATGTGTGTGTGAATGCGTTGCCACATAAAACCTTGTAGTGCTGTTTGATTTATCTGCTTGCACTCAGTGGCTTAAAGCATTTGTAAAAGCTCTGTCTTTTTGAAGACTAAGCACTGACAGACCGAGCCCAGAGACTGACTGACTCAGAGAAGACGTCTTTAATCTTTCACGTCATTTGCGCAAACTGTTTTTAAATCTAATTCTGCTGTTGGCTCAAGCATTTATTGCAAAAAAGCAAAACAAATAAAAAAGGAAAAGCTGGATTTGTTTCAAGATTGTAGAATGTATATAGTGGGGATCCCTGGCTCGTTCTTTGGATGCGTGTCCCTTTTGGTAACGGAGGAAGCATAAGGCATTAATATAGTGATTAACTGTGGAAAAAGTTCTGCACTGCACTAACTAAAGAGCACACTGACGTTCTGCACTGACTGCTTTGAGTTTTACTGCCACTGCTGCACCCAGTCCTACTTTCAATTTAATGTTCATGTTATTGTAAATGCACAGTAATGTAATGTATACTATCCATGTTATGCACTAGTATGTAAACTGGAAAAAGGAGAATGGTTTAGATGTTGTTGAATGTAGATAATGTCCTGAACTAGCAATGCTTCCGCCTACCTACTATAGCTGGACTGCTGTAATATCTGTCTTGCACTATTTTAATGTTTGTATGACCTCTAATGCCTGTCTCGACACTATACTGTGCAAATTGCTGGTCTAAATACTGTATTTTTAATAACCAAAATGATTTTTTTATTTATTTGTATGTTTGTCCTTTTTCTTTTCAGTTTTACTTTTTATATTAAAAGAAACTTCTCCCATTTTGTTTAACTGTAGCTTTATTTAAGTGTGTATGTATAGATGTAGAAACACACAGACATAAAACATGTGTATTAATGTATTAATAGAACGTATATTATTTACAGTAATATTCTCTGTATAGTAAATATATTGTAAATAATGTTAAGATGTTTTTAACAGTAATATGTATAGATGAAGATACACATTACACGTAAATAAAATGTGTATTATGTATATTATTGATCATTCACTATATAGTAAATATATTGAAATAAAATTGAGGTAATTTTAAAAATATATATTAAAAACTGTAATATAGCTGTTGTATATTACAGTTTGTTTATGTATGCTGATATAGACATGCCTATTAAATGTAAATATTAAATGTTATTTATATTAATAAATAATATCATTTACAATATTCAAATATAGTAAATGTGTTGTAAATAATACTTATATTAAAAGAAACTTCTCCCATTTTGTTTAACTGTAGCTTTATTTAAGTGTGTATGTATAGATGTAGAAACACAGACATAAAACATGTGTATTAATGTATTAATAGAACGTATATTATTTACAGTAATATTCTCTGTATAGTAAATATATTGTAAATAATGTTAAGATGTTTTTAACAGTAATATGTATAGATGAAGATACACATTACACGTAAATAAAATGTGTATTATGTATATTATTGATCATTCACTATATAGTAAATATATTGAAATAAAATTGAGGTAATTTTAAAAATATATATTAAAAACTGTAATATAGCTGTTGTATATTACAGTTTGTTTATGTATGCTGATATAGACATGCCTATTAAATGTAAATATTAAATGTTATTTATATTAATAAATAATATCATTTATTATTTACAGTAATATTCTCTGTATAGTAAATATATTGTAAATAATGTTAAGATGTTTTTAACAGTAATATGTATAGATGAAGATACACATTACACGTAAATAAAATGTGTATTATGTATATTATTGATCATTCACTATATAGTAAATATATTGAAATAAAATTGAGGTAATTTTAAAAATATATATTAAAAACTGTAATATAGCTGTTGTATATTACAGTTTGTTTATGTATGCTGATATAGACATGCCTATTAAATGTAAATATTAAATGTTATTTATATTAATAAATAATATCATTTACAATATTCAAATATAGTAAATGTGTTGTAAATAATATTTTAAGATAATTTAAAAAAATATTAATATATTAAAAGCTTTAAGCGTTTATGTATACTGACAGATGCACACATATTAAATTTATATTATTAATAAATGAAAATATATACAATATATTCTATATATTACAATATATACATTCTGTGTATTTACAATGTATAGCAAATATATTTAAATTATATTTTGAGGTCATTTAAAAATATATATTAATATGTTAAGAGCTGTAGTATAGCTGTTGTATATTAAAAATGGTTTATGTATGCTGATATAGATATGCCTATTAAATGTAAATATTAAATATCTTATATTAATAAATAAAAATATTACAATATTCAAATATAGTAAATGTGTTGTAAATAATATTTTAAGATCATTTAAAAAAATACTAATATATTAAAAGCTTTAAGCGTTTATGTATACTGATACTTAAATGTAACTATTAAATGTATATATTTATATTTAATGAATGAAAATATTATATACAATATATTCTATATATTACAATATATGCATTGTGTATTTACAGTGTATAGAAAATATATTGTAAATGATATTTCAAAAAATATACTAAGATGTAAAAAAATAGACGGTTGAAGATATTTCTTTAAAGCCGTTTTTGAACCCTCTTTTCTTTTCACATGCAGCTCTTATTAATCTCCTCACAGCTTGCTTGTCTGCTTCTCAAAGCGACCTCCATGTGGTCAACGTGGCATTGCTGTGTAACGAGACAGATCCACATGAATATCATCCTGATGGGCTTTATTACAGCGTCCTCCTCGTCATCGGAGATCGGTGACGTAAGGCCATTGTGACGTCGTGTCCCCAGCGTTCTCGAATCTCAAAAAAGTACAACTCTTCGATTCAGTGTAGCCGCATTAAAGCAGAGTGTAATACTAATGAACGCGATGTTCCCCGAGCCACTATTAAGTAGGCTAGTTGTGTGTTGTTTCTCGCGGTACTGAACCAGTTGCTTTATGTTGCGAGGATTGTTTGCAAGTGAAAATAAGAAGGGCCATTATTTGAGGAGGATTGTGGGAGTAAAGGAAGAGTGGCTCTTTAAGAGCGGAGGGAGGGGTTCGCTGCACGCCTCGGCTCGGCTGCGGTGTTTTTGGCTCTGCTGGCCTCATCGACTGAGGGCACTGGAAGGGGTAGGTGACAATACGCGCGTGCTTTCTGCTTAACCTTCTGATTTTTTATGGGGAAAACATACTGTATACGTGTGCGCTGTCGGTTTTCCATTTGCTTTCGTGGTTGTGATGCTTAGTCTTTGTGCTGCTCATTTGTACAAGGCTGCTAGTTTCAAAGTGACGGCACCACGATGGGGATTCACCATTTAAAACGCATTTATTGCTACTATATGACTTATTTCTAGAGTCTGTGGCGCATTTATTTGAAAAACAATGCTCGCTTTTTTTTTGGTTGATTTATATTATTATTATTATTATTATAGGAATATGAAAATGAAAAGCATCTATAACGGGAAGCGCGCGCAATGTGTGATCCTGAGAGTTCAGAGACACGCCTGTGGGATTATATTTAATTCATAAGAAATGGAATCACTTGGTTGTTGAAAACATTCAAAAATAATAATAATGAAACATTCGTTTTAGTGTAAGCTGGGTTCGTTTGCGGACGCGCGCGCCTTTTTGTTACAGACAAATCCGGTCATAATACAGCTTTTATGTGTTTTACCTGAATATTGCTGTAATCGTATATTTAAACAGGCTCGATGGGTAAATGAGTGCTGATGGCGGTTTGGGGGGAAATTCTTCATGAAATGAAAGCCCCGTGACTGCTGTGACTCTGGGGAGAGGGTGGGACTGCTGGAGTTCTTCATGACTTCCAGATGTTCATCCCTTAGCTGCAGTGGTTTTGAATTCACTGGCCAAGAGCTGTTGGGCTTAACACGTGCGCTGATTCAAATGAGCTTGTTACTGATCGTGAAAGAGCTCTGGGATGTGTGAAAAAGAGCGACTCATGTGTTTTATATATTTCTTTTGCGTAACTGTGACATTTGGAGGTTTTACACTATTGCTTTAGTCACGCCACGCGACTTTGTGTTTTTGTTTTGGGGTTACTCCTTTTTTATAATTACCTTTTTAAATGATGAATTAATCTTTGTTGTCTTTTTCTTCACGTTTCCTTTCAGCCAATTACTTAATTGGAATCACTTTCAGAACCATTTTTTCCCCAGCTGATGAATGATAAAAACTTTGACAGCCAATCAGAATCCTCCAGTTAAAAGAGATCGAGTGTTTGAATTGACAGACAATAAATCTCCAGCATGTGCTTGTAATAAACAGGACGTTATCGTCCATTGGTGTGGATGCTAATAAAGTTATCTTTATAGTTAACATTTTTGGGACCTAAAGCCCAAAGTATACTTCACTTTTTACGTGTATGCGTACAAAAACGAAGTATACTTTGGGCTTTAAGAGTTGTCAAACGTAGTTCAAAGACACGGCACAGTTCCAGCTTTGTCTTATGTTTTTTCTTGAGTGGTTAGAGGAATGTACTAAATACGATCACAGTCGGGACGGATGAGGCCTTTTAAACTGCTGAGTTTTCCTTAAATTTCATCTAGCCCTGCTGTGCTTTTTTACAGCATATGGTCAGCAAAGATCACAAAACGTAAAGCCAATGGCATTTGAAATGACTCACGCTGGGTTTCTTAGTCTGAAAGCAACCGAAAGTATTTTTGCTGTAGACGTTTCCATTTAAATATCACCCTTTACTGTTTTAGCCTCTCCCGGTGTCCATCCTGGACCTACACCCTTTGTCTTTCTGCTCTCCTTCCTGCTGAATGTGCTGCGTTTTTTTTTTGTCTGTTCTGTTACTGTTTCTGTCTTTTCTGTTTTTCTCTCCCGCCCTGATTTTGAACTCTCCCCTTCGCCTTGACTGGGAGGAAGTGACCGACTACTTTCTGGGTCTTTGGGGAACTGTAGCTCCCTTTCCTGTAACTCTTTCTGAACCTGAAATCTACGTACACATGTGCACACTTGTTTTCAATAGACCGTAGACCTCATGTAGTTATCATGAGTAAGAGTATCATCCTCATCTATGTAAAGGTCATGAACTTTTGTTGAGTACGTGCTTGACGGTGTGTGGCTTCATGTGTGGTTGGAAGGAGACATTTATATTGTTGGCCCTAGACATAAGTGTGTAGTCAAGTGTGGTGTCAATCTTTCGAGCTATTGTTTTATGTGCATGTGTTGGCCTTATCTAAATTTATCACCATCCACATAAGTCATTATGGTAAAAATTACTATCGATTTAATAGTATACTATGTGACACAGTTAGGGTTGCAAAGGGGTGGAAAATTTCCAGTATGTTTCCGGAAACTTGTCAAAAATCCCTGGAAGATTCCAAAAAAATCCTGGAAAGTTTCCAAAACTTCTGGAATTTTTCCGAAATTTACTGGAAATTTTCCACCTTTTTGCAACCCTAGACATGCATGATAAACAGTGGGGTGTACTGTATATACAGTCTGAGACCCCTTTATTTAGCATTTTTCTTATTTATTTATTTACAAATTATGCTATCATTCAAAAGTTTGGGGATAATAAGATATATATATATATATATATATATTGCATTAAATTGATCAAATGTAACAGTGAAGACATTTACAATGTCTTTTTAACAACAGATTTTAATATCAAATAAATGCTGTTCTTTATTTTTACTTTCTATTCATTAAAGAATCCTGAAGAAATATATCTCGGTTTCCACAAAAATATGTAGCACAACAGTGATAAAAGTAAGCAAATCTGCATATTACAATCATTTCTGAAGGATCATGTGACAAAACCTAGGGTAATGGTGCCAAAAATTCAACTTTGCATCACAGGAATAAATGACATTTTATAAGATTTTAGAAAACTGAAAACAATAATTGTAGTAATATTTTTTAAAAATGACTATTTTACCGTATTTTTTAAATAAAATAATGCAGCCTTGGTAATTTTTTATTTTTTTTATCTTATCAATTGTAACTTTTGAATGATAAATTTGACCTAAAGGTTAACTTGAAAATTAAAAGTGACTTTTTGGCTTCTTCCCTTTTTTCTTGAATGAAAACAGCACTCAAGCGGCACATAAAATGTATATTTTATATCGGTGTTTCTTGATTTAATTTTTAAATCTTAAATCATTGTTTATTTGCAAATTGTACTTTTTTTGTTGTTGTTGAATCTCACATTTTTGAGCTCCACTATATCTTTGTTACATCATTTTATGTCATCCAAACAAATGCCAATGTCCATAAACTCACAACAAATGTACACATAAACCGCTAGCGAATACATCCAGAAAAAGAAGCTGCGCATTAGAAAGAGTTTATGGTTACGGTAATTTACTCTTTTTGTTTTCCAGAAAGAATAGGACTTTCTCAGCAGTGGGCAAATGAGAAGCATTACATGTGTTTTAAAGGCAGTCTCTCTCTCTTCGCCGTGCTCCTCCCATCTCTATATTAGAACCAGCTGTGGAGTTTGAGGCTGAATGAATGGCTCTTTGTGATTTGGCTGTCACTCCTGTATAAGGCTCTGTTTCTTTCTCCCTCTAGAAACTGGCATGACAAAAGTGTTGGAACAATGTAACCTAATGTTCCTAATTTTACATTGTTGCTCCATAAAATCGTATCAATTCACCACTAAGACTGCAGAAATGCATGTATGAGATGTTGAGCGTTAGAAGAACGTGCCCTTGATTCTTCAAGTGTAAGTTTAGATGGCCAGAAATGAAATGTCTGTATGAGATTAAGAGGATCATTTTCCAGTCATGCAGATTTTTAACCAAAGTCGCTTGAACCGTGCTCTTGAGGAAACCTTTGAGGTTTAGGAGTGTTTGTGAAGGTCCACGATGTTCTGGAATGTTTCTGGATGCCGTCTGGTGTCCAGCTGGGGTGTGTCCGTCTCTCTGGGTTTAGGCGGGTGACTCAGTAGAACTCCGGACCAAAAAAATACGGCTCACAGCGCAGAGCTTTCCCAGGCTCGGGACGATTTGCCAAGTAACATGTTGTTGTGGTTGAGGGGTGTGTTGTGGTGGTAAGCAATGATGATAGAGAGCCAGACAAATTAGTCTCTTATAGAAGAGGCTTTTTTGGATCAACAGTCGTGAGGAGTGGCTTTTCTAGTGCTCAAGATACTGCAAACATCTAAAATGAAGGGTGCGACCGACATCGTACAAAGAATCTGCCAGTGTTGGTCGTAATTTAAACCGTTCTCTAAATAATTCATATTTTCCCCTCCTTTAGGATTTTGGTGGCATCCATAAGAGAGTCGAAGGAATCGAAAGAGGAGAGCGAGGAGGTCGGGGAAGAGAGACCATCATTGCAGCACAGTGAGTTATATGACTGCTATCTTTAGACAAGATACAAATTACTCAAGCAGTTCCCTTGAGTTTAAGGAGTCCATTTATGCCTAGTTTGTAGATAAGCATCCCAAATTCCACGTCATAGCCAAGAAAAATGAAGCAGCTTGTTGCAAACGGACCTTGAGTTTCACACAGTGATAAAGAGAGCTTTGAACATCATCATCAAAACTAAACACCGCATAATGTTTATCTGTTCCTCAGAAAGCTTGCTTGAGTGAAACTAATGACCAGACCTTTTTTCTTGACTTGTTTACATAATATGAAACCAGCTTTGAGGAATACAGCTTTCCTGACTCCACAAGAATGGCGAAATCACTCCTACTGGCCACCGAAAGTAGACCGATATAAGACTTCCCTTAAGATTGCTAATCTTAATAATGTGGCGGTGGGTGTGGGACACCCTGGAGGCAGGAGATGTCAACTTCCGCTGCTCTGGAATGTAAAGCGAGGGAAGTTGGGAGAGAGGTACGGAGAGAGGGGCATGGGTTTAGGGCAAAGCATTCCTTCTGGAGGAGGGTAGAGACTGGCTGTGCTGGTGAAAGGTCTGCTGCATGCCACTGAGAAGTGGCAGGGTGCTGCAGGGGAGGGGGGCACACTGTGTTCTGTTCAGTGGCATCTCAATGGGACACTGTTTATGAGCAGACAAAGAGCGAGGAAGGTCACCACCACACATGCACGCATAGTGTCCTATGCAGCCCTGTTCTTCAGCAGGAGAGGGTGGACATGGTGGGCTGGAGAAGGGGATTGTTCCATAATGCTGAAATGACAAGAGTCAGGAAACTGGGTTTGGACATTTACTGTAATGTGAATGGCACTGTAGTATTTCCAGGGTATTGCTATGCGATTGCTGAAATGTTGCTAAAAGGGGTTTGACGTGTGTCGCTTTGCAGTATTTTGGATGGATATTGATACGTGGCTGCTGTTTTGAGTAAGTTGAAAATAAAGTATCGGATAGAGTTAGGGTAGATGTAGGGAGGGCTTTATGAATGAATCTTTATTTTCATTGTATGCACCCAATTAGGGCTGCACGATTAATCAAAATTAAATCGCAAAGGCGATAAATCACGATTAGGCAGGAGCTGTGATTGTCATGCGTATCTTTCAGTGAAACACGGTTTTGTGATCAGCAGTAAATCTCCATCTGAAGGCCAGAGGGCGCTCTCGCGCTGAAACTCCAAATACACCCAGCAGAAGAAACCCAGGAAATGCCTATAGCGGTTGCTGAATAAACAGAAGATTTAACTCTACATGACTAATAAACACACGACTACGACAATATATGGTTTGTCCGAGTTCGTCTTATTATAATTTTTATTATAATAATGTGTAGCGAATCAGCTCATGGGGAAATATGAATAATTAATCATAACTAGTTATAATTAATTATAAATATTTAGATCCGCTGTAGATATTTATTTGACCTCTCAGGGTCAACTGTTACAGTTGGTATAGGAAAGGGTTAAAGCTTAAGCAGTAAAGAGGAGAGAAATAAGGAATGAAGTTATGGAATCATTTGCATATTCAGCAGATTTACAGCCTGAGAGAAAGGCTGAAATCCCAAGTGGGAGGTTGCCATTACTGGAGGGTTTAATGACCCTTTGTGTGAGGGCATGGTAATTTGCAAATGAAACTCAAGTGGGGGCGTGATGAAAGATTGCTAAATGTTCTTAGAACACTAATATGTTGCATAGGTATAAACATATAATATACACTTTCAATTAGATAATCCGAATACGAATTCATAGAGACCAAACATGGTATATGTAAGGTTACATGAACGAGTGGTTATATCATAAGCATGCATAAAATAGTCTACAATGCAACAGACAATATACAAGACAGCAATAATATACACAATGACCTGAAGGATATGTGTGTTCATTCACAGAAAGGTTTCTGGATGCTGCTCCATCTGAAAGCACGTGATTGAGATTTAATACTAATCACAGAACCAGCTTTACTGACGAGATGTGCATGACAATCGCATTCGATTAATCGTGCAGCCCTACACCCAGTGGTACAGAACAACGAAAGTGTTAACAGCTCTTTAAGCTCTTATTGTTACAATAAGGCTGTATCCTTTTAATAATTTTAATAAAAATGATCATTTACTCAATTTGTTATTATTGCATACTGTTATACATGCAGATAATTGACACTATTTGCAGTATGTAGTATAAATAGCAGAAAATAAGTCTACTGCTATTTTTGCTTAGTGTAAATAGAATCCATTGCTATTTACAACTAGCACAAAAAGCCGCTGCCTAAGCAAAATTGTGATATGGCTAAGTGTGATTATCAAATCGCAAAGACTGCTATTTAATTAAATCTATGTACAGCTCATTTCGGAGCTAAATTTTCACTTGAGCACTTCTTTTTTTAATGTACAGTGAAAGTATTATTATTACAATAGTAATTTTTCTTATTTAGTTTAGTTTTTTATTTAATAATATTAATAATCATCATAAAAATAGCAATTCATAATAATTATTATTATATTGATATATAATCCCAAAATGTGGCCAAATTGAGCAGCCCACATAGATAGCAAACCTGTAGCTCTTAGAAAAAAATGCTTCGACAATGTTTTTTTTTTTTTGGTTTGTTTTTTTTGTTATAGCACCCCTTTAAAATACATATACATATTATTCAATTTAAATGCTTTTTCTGTTGTAATGTCTCTAAAATGTTGAAATAAATCATAACTCATTTTTTTTATCGCAATAGCAATTTTTATTCAAAAAATTGTGATTACATTTTCTCCCCAAATCATGCAGCCCTAATGCTTAACACATTCTGAATGTTTGCTATGAGGTTGTGGAAGTGTTCAGAGTGGGTTTTAACATGTTTCTATGCAGTTACTAGGGTTTTCTGAATGGTTGCAGTCTTTAGATATACAGTGGGTACGGAAAGTATTCAGACCCCCTTAAAGGGTGTTTTTTTGGCTGTTTTATCAGTTGACAGGAAAGTCATATGTAGGTTATGGCCGCTGGGAAAAATCAGTAAGCTGACGATTTGACTTAGTACTTACAGTGCAGTATGATACAGGATGAGTTGCCCAGTTTAAGAGTTTGTTCAAATCTTAACCCTAAATATGAACAATAATAACATAGATGTTAGAAAAATAGAGCAGAGAAATAAGAGTGAGAGACAGGACGATGTGTTTGTGGCATAGTGAGAGAGACAGGGCAGTTATTGCTGAAGGCTGGATGTTTGTCATGCTGTGAGCCTTTACTGGAGTCTCTAATTATGGCACATCAACCGTCCCCCTGTCAACACTCTTCACAGCACTGACGCTCAAATTTTCACACATACATACACAAGTTTGTGTGTTAGCGCTCACAGTAACATTTCTCAAGTGTCAAAAACCCACTAATTAAGATGATATTGACTTAAGCAGCTCGGCATGTTTTAATAAAATCTTTTTTGTCCTGCATGGCCTCATTATCATCTTTCTACATTGTGATATTTTTAATGGGCACAGTCAGAAACATCATACAATGTTTATTTTTTTAAGTTTTTGTATTATTAGCATCTTGTATTAATGGTAAAATTGCCGTTTTTATTCTTTCTTTAATTTTTTTAATGTTTAAATGTAATAATTTGTTCTCTGTTGTTTGCATTAAAAATGTTATATTTACCCTACATATCCCATTTATTGAAATTAGGTGATATGGAAACTTGGGAAATCTTTGTGACAAAAAAACTGACTTGCTTACCAAAAAGCTGCAAAAGTTTAACAAACAAAGAAATAATAATTATAAAAATAATTATATTTTTGTATTAATGTATTTTAAAATAAGCATTTAAGTAACAAAAAACTGAGACAAAAAGTATTATATTGTTTGAAGCTATATACTAAAAATAAAATATTCCACATTACATCCTAAAATTATGAAGGTGAAAAATAGTGTATTTGTTGTTCTTAACATGACATCTGAATGGTAGTGATAGTTCAATAAGATTAATTTCATACAAAACAAATACAACCGGATGTCAAAATGGGGCACTGTGACACAGCTGAGAGGCCTGTTAAATGAGTGAGATTTCAAGTGTAAGGAAGTGAGCAAAAGCACACAGGATGGGTAGTGGGCAAGAGAGCTCATTTTGTCGGCTTAAGATCTACAAAATACCAAATCAGTTCAGTCAGTGTTTCCGTATATGCCCTACTTTCTCCTCAAAGAGGCAAGAACATAAACAGACCGAGAGGGTCATGAGATTAGACAGAGGGGAAAAGTTTTGTGTGAGGCAGCAAGGGAGAAGCAATTTTGCCATTTTGAACCGAAATTACTGGAGCAGTCAGCAGTTCTCTTTGAGATGTCTGTGAAGTTCGAGCCCAACTCTGTGGTCTAATATGCTGTTAATGTTGGGAACAGAGATAGCTCGTGGCACTGCACCCCCCCCCACCTCACCTCTAACTAATGACCTAGAAAGTTAATCTTTGGCAAGAAGGCACATTAGCTGGGAAAGATGCAATGCTGAGGGGAAAAAGAGAGCAGTCTAAAAGCACAAGAGCCAGATGAAAAGAGAGAGAAAAATAAGTTATAGTAAGGCCTGTGCATGTAATGCTTCTGCTTCATTTTACCTAATTGACTTAAAGCTGGAATGCTTTGCCTCAGTCGAAATGCACAACTGAGAGAGCAGAAGAAGGAAGAGCGGACAGAGGTCAGCTGCTATCTCCTGATCATCAGCTGACAGAGTGAGGAAAAATAAGGGAGAAAAAAGGAGATAAAAAGTGCGAGAGAGAGAAAGGCCAAGCAATAGTTCCTGTGTCTGTGTTCTTTTACAGTACCTCAATTCTGAGAACCACAGAGAGCGTATTCAGATGATTCCTAATAAGGCTGTAACCAGATGCTCTTTCTCCTGTTGTTGCCTGCCAGAGAACTTTCCCCTCTCCTCCAAACAAGAGAACTAGAAACAAACAGAAACTGAACAGTCTAACTTTGTAGGGGATAAAGAAAGGGACGAATTACAGGGAGTTTGACCCTCCTAATTAAGACTTGAACCCAACACAAAAGATTTGTGTGGGATCTTAAAGGTACACATTCAAGTCAGTGTTGGTTAATTCTACATATTTCCTTAGTATCATTTTAACAACATTCACAAACGTCAAAAATTAGCTTACTAGTTAAATGCTCAAGAGTTTTCTGTTAGGATCTATAATTATTTATAAATTTACATTTAAATAGGTGTATATCACTACTTTTATCATTACTTACTTAACTGTGAGGGGCACTGTATAATTTGTTGGACTTCAAGGAATAGTTCACCCAAAATGTACTCGCCCTCATGACTGACTGAATTGAATTTAAGATATCATCATCTGAGGAGTAAATCTTATTCAGAAATGGGAAACAAGAAGAATTTAGCAGCTCTGATTCATATTCATCTGAACTTTTCTGCTTTCGTAACGATTCCATTAACTATCCTTTAGGTACTTTATTTGGAAAAAGGAAACATGGTTCTCAGTTTTCAAACCTAACATATCTTAGATAACTTGAAATTACCATTTACCTCCTGTGAATCCAGTGCTAATATGGAATTTGAGCCTTTCCCCCTGCTAGTCTGAGGAGTATATTTGTACGCTGCAGCTTAATTTCTGATTTAAAGATTTTGAATGAGAGCTAACTATTAGGTTTGGTAGCTCGTCATAGATCTCTTAGGTTCAATTGGAAAATTGGTATTGGTTACTTACAGTATCTTTCCTATCCAGGAGAGATTGGCTGGTGAATGACAATCATGGCTCAGGTGCTTCATATGGACTCCAGTTTTCCAGGTAAGGTCCCACTTTGAATCCGGATACTACACATACTCTAATGTTTATATATCGTGATTCTGTTGTCTTTCTCCAGTTCATCCGCACTTAAGAGGCTAACTAATAAGTTCACTAAGTGAAGCCCTGATTCAGTCATAGCCTTATTCTTTTCCCTGTTGTCTGATTCAAAGATTAGACCAAGAATTCCTGCAGTTTAAAGTTGTTTCCTCTATCTTTAGGGAAGATTAACCCCCCGGAGCCCCCCTCCTTGCATGGAAAGGACTCAGAGGCTCCATACTCAGTAGAGACCCCCTATGGCTACCATCTGGACCTGGACTTCCTCAAGTATGTCAATGATATTGAAAAGGGCAACACTATTAAGAAGGTGCCAGTGCAGCGGCGCCCACGTTATGGCTCGCTTCCACGTGGCTATGGATACACGGGCTCCTGGTGGACTTCAACTGAGTCGCTCTGCTCCAACGCCAGCATGGACAGCCGTCACTCGTCGTACTCCTACTGTGCGCCGGGATTTCACAGCTCACAGCGACCCAACTTCAGTACGACACGCGTGGAGAAGACCTTGCTGGACGCTCGCCGCAAGCTGGAGGAGGAGAAGGATGGCCGTCGTTTCTCGAACCTGGGCAGCATGCACAGCAGCGTGGCAAGCTCCAACACCTCACTATCCAGTGCCCACAGCTTCAATCGTGCCCAGGGAGGTGGCTCCTATACGCCAATAAGCTCTGGCTTGTCCACACCTGTCTCACCGACACCCGCCCATCTGCAGCACGTACGGGAGCAGATGGCCATCGCCCTGCGGAAGATCCGGGAGCTGGAGGAGCAGGTGAAGACCATCCCGGTGCTGCAAGTGAAGATCTCCGTGCTTCAGGAGGAGAAGAGGCAGCTTAGCGTGCAACTCAAGAGCCAGAAGTTCCTGGGACACACACTGGGGTTCAGTCGGAGCCGTCCACGGGGAGAGCTCTACATCGACATCCCCGAAGAGGAAACGGGAAACGGGACAGGAGCCGCGAACCGAGGCGCAGGAAGTCTATCACCTACCACTCCGGGTTCCCTTCAGGACTCAGGATGTGAAATCGAGGAGACTGTAATTGTAGGTGGAGCTCGTCCGGGTGCAAAGCGGGAGGTGCGAACTGTGGGTGTGGGACCTGAGGTGGTTTACCATCAAGTGGGAGTTGGGGTGCGAGAAGAGGACTTGGGGCTGCTGCCTGAAGCCGAAGCCCTCAAGACTAAGGTGGGGCTTTTAGAAGTTCAACTGAGGAAAACGATGCAGGAGCTACAGAGCGCTCAGCAGCAAGTGGAAGTGGCTCAGAGAGAGAGGCGAGCTCTTTCCGCTCAGGTGAGCCATGCGGTGAGAGCCACCAGTATCGGCTGGCAGGAGCAGCAGGGTCAGGCCGGTGCAGGCCTGCACACAGTTGTCAGTTTTACTCAGCAGCCTCATGAGCAGAGAACCGTGGGGATCCAAGTGTACACACTGGAGCAGCCCACAGTGGTGGGTGTGGGGACACTGCTAAGAGCCCAGGGTTGCACTTCTCCCGCTCAGCCTGGGTTTGCACCAGAAGGAGCCCACAGAAGACATGCAGAGTCCCCAGCAGTAGAGGGTGTGTATATCTGTCGCTATTTACTCACCTTCATGTTGTTCCAAACCTGAACTACTTTTCATGGTACATGAAAGGAAGCAGAACATTTGTTTTGCTTTTTTCTGTACAATAACAGTAAAAGGGGAAAAACAGTGTTCACTTGTTAAATTACAAAGATGCACCATGAAAGTGGTCCATGCCCCATATTAGTATTCTGACACCAAATTTTAATTTAAGTCATTATTCACTCAAATCTCCTAATCCTAACCCAACTGAATATACACATGAATATACACATGTGCAGTGTTGGGGGTAACGCATTACAAGTAACATAATCAGATTACTTTTTTTCAAGTAACTAGTAAAGTAACGCATTACTTTTTAATTTACAAGCGAATATCTGAGTTACTTTTTCAAATAAATAACGTTACTTTTTTTAATAAGTTACTTTTTTTTCCAATTTATTGATTGGCAGCTCTCCTGTCCCCATGTTGAGAGAAATCAGAAGATGCTACTGTAGTTCTAAAATAAATATGAATATGCATGAATTCATCTCACTCACTCACAAAAAAAAACATTTAGTATTGCTCAAAATGAATAAAAATAATGCAACTCAGAATATGACGCAAACCTGCAATAATTAAATGTTAAACAACACAAATATCCTTTATGTATTTAATCCAAATCTATTAACCAATGTCTTCGATGATTCAGTTCAACCATACTAATAAGCACAAATTACTCTAGACAAACATTTGTGTGTCTTTTTTTTATTGCTGAAGTGTGTTGAAATTTCTTCTTCTGCATTCTACTGTACGGACGTAAATGTACTTTCCCTTCAGCCTGAGGCTTATTCATTTCACTTTTGGTGTGAAAAGGCTTTTATATTTGCCAAAAATATCACTTTTTTATTTTAAAAACAAACAAGCAAGCCCTGTCCAGATTTAAAAAGTAACACGAAAGTAATGTAACGCATTACTTTCCATAAAAAGTAACTAAGTAACGTAATTAGTTACTTTTTTATGGAGTAACGCAATATTGTAATGCATTACTTTTAAAAGTAACTTTCCCCAACACTGCACATGTGTATTCAGATATGTTGAGTGAAGACACAATGTGCCAAGCTTAAAGGCAGTGGAGCCATTGCCCATTTGAGCATTCAAAATAATCTGGTCTGTTCCTTACTTAAAGCTGTTGTATGGATTTATAACTTTTTGGAATAATGTGCATAAGGGGTCATTGACTTCCATTCTTGTGGGAAACCAGAAACACAAGCTGATGTGAATTTCATTGCATTGGAAAGTTCAATTTTGTTGAACTCTGACCTGTAATGTCATATTGTGTGAAGATGCATGACCCAGTAGACCAAAAAAAATCAATACGTCACAGCGTTACCTCTTAGCTGAACTGCTGAACACAAACTTTAAAGGTGCAGGTTTGCAGTAAAGTAAAGAATGATGTATATTTTTACATTTTGGATTGATTATTATTTGTTATATGTTGAATTTATGTTTTTAAAAAAGGCACTACAGAGCATGACATTATATCTTGTCCATAGCAGTGTCCACAGAAGTATAGTGTGACCACCCTTAAGTCATATGGTCCACTTTTATAGTGCCATTTTTACATTTTTGGAGTTACACCACTTCTGTTTCTGTTCACTTTCACAGTGTTGAAAATTGCAGCATGGATAATCTCCATTTCTCCAAGAGAAAGAAAGTTGAACCAAAATTTGTGGATGAACTATCCCATTAAACTACTCCCTTTCTTTTTTGCCCTCAGAATCACCACGTGAATTTCCCATTGCAATAAGCTCTAAGCAGGTGCGAGAGGTCTTGAGAAGTGAAGTGTCCAAATCAGTGCCAGTGACCAACCAGGCAACTGCTATGGAGACAAAGTGCAGCCAAGTGACAGCCGTCTGCCAACGGCTAAAAGAGGGAGAGATTAACCAGCAACCAGCAGAAGAAGCCATCCAAATCGATCCAGCAAAACCAGGTTTGCTTTGTTGTTTTTAGTAACTGCTGATAACTAACCAGCAGGCATCTTCCATGTATTCTATGGATATCTATAAGATAACTAGTGATTTTTACACTGTCCATGTGTGTGTGTTTTTCCAGCCTCCCCTCAGTCCAACCTGAGGTCAATTATGAAGCGAAAGGCAGATGGGGAACCTGGCTCTCCGTACACCAAAAAGAACCTGCAGTTCATAGGAGTCAATGGAGGGTAAATAAAGCATTATGTGAATTAAATAAGTATGTTGTAGATATTTGTTTCAACTGTTGTCATTGAACTACTATGTATTTTTGCTAATGTTTCTTTTAGCATAATGTATATATTGCTCAGACTATTTGGTTAAGGGTGACTTTTTGGTTTTTGGAAACTATAGTTTTTAGGAAATTTTATATTAAACTGAAAACAAGCACAAAACTATTATTTTGCTGCCTTGCGACAATTATGTCTCCTTCAGGAACTGCACATCTTGTTTAGATGATCAATTTGGGATACATTTCATTTTAATTATCTGGTAAATAAAAGAGCTAATGTGCCCTGCAGGTACGAGTCGACATCCTCTGACAACAGCAGCTTGGAAAGTTCAGAAGATGAGAGCGATGCAAGCGAATACCACGAGGCTACAGAGAAACTACCGGAATCTGTGGCTCAGCAGTCTCAGGTGACCTCCTGCAGCCTGCAGCCCATCTGTGAGACAGCAGCTGCTCAAACACCTCAGCACAGCACTGCCCAGCCACCAGCCAATCACACTGCAGCACAGCAAAGCACCAGCCAATCGCAAGCCACGGATGCAGCTACCCAGCAACCGGTCACCCAATCACCAGCAGCAGAGGCAGGCATACAGCACTCTGTAAACCAATCGTCAGTGACCACCATGGCTCATCCGGAGGGCATCGTTCAATCAGCAAATGTTTTCCAAGGGCGTACCTCTCAAAGCACTGCCGCTTCTCTTGAACAAGACTCTGTCCAGTTGTCATCCACCAGCGTTATGGTGCAGCAATCCAAAGCCACCGATTCAAACGTCCAGCCAAATCTCACTCAGCCAGATGTGTCGGGCCTTGCTGCTCAGCAAACAGTCACTCAGTCACAATCCACCGGTGCCAAACCTCAGCAAGATGTTAGCCAATCAAAAACCGCTGACCTCACCATCCAACAAGGAGCAACACAGTCACAATGTACTGATGCCTCAGCAAAACAGGACATAGCCATATCCTCCACCACTGATCCAGCTGAAAATACAAGCACCACCCCTACTAACAAACAAGCAAGCAGGTAGGGAGACTCAAATCAGTGACACCAAGTTCTTATGAGATTCACTTTTGATTATGTAGTTGGCTGTAAATGCTGATTTACAAAAATGTCTCATTCTTTCCAGACTGGATTTGAGTGGCAGTCTCGTGGCGGCCCTCCACACCTTGCAGAAGGCACTCAGTGAACCAAATGCATTTAGTCATCAAAATGCAGTATGTTCATCAATTGTGTTCTCATGCTTAAAAGGGATAGATAGCATAGTTCATAACTTTAAAGTGAAGTATGTAATTACTTTGCTTAGAAAATTAGTCTGTATTTGCATAAGGCCCTATGAGTCCTGTAAATGCGGAAAAAAACACGCATCCATCCAGTCATATAAATGGAATTTACAGTATAACATGAAATGTCACAGAATTTGACACATTTGGGGTGAATAAATCAAAAGTAGGGCTGTACACGTAATCAAGTCACAATATGTATTAGTTTTGAGCTAGGCCTTCACGACAACAAAAGTTTGGTTTAACTTGAAATTGTGACAGAAGTATATTACTGTTGTACAGTTGAATGTACTTTTCAAATAATAGAAATAAAATTAATAAAACGACATTTTTTTTAAGAAGTATCACACAATTCCTCCATGTTTTATTTTTTATTGTAAACCTCTGTTTGCAGTGCTTTGTTTGCCAACAATCAAAGTAATTGTTACATTTTCATTTGATTACATATTAAAAGATTAAATTAATATTAAATCATAAACCCAGAACAATTCAAACGGATAACACAAAATTTCTGAATTTCACAGGAACCTGTTGTAGTAAAAAAAAAAAAAAAAAGTTGAATTGATTTAAATTATTAAATTGCTAAAGTTTTATTAATTAGACATGCTTTTTGAGTATTACAATTTTATTTAACCAATAAATCGGAAACCAGAAAAAAATTAAGATGGATTTCATTGGGCCCTAGTATTTGCAATATTTTTGACTGCATCAGCCATTTCTATTGTTCCATTGATGCATTAAAAATATTCAAATAGAACAATTAGCATCACTATTGTTATTGCTTATTTTACTACATTTCCCGTTCAAAACGTTGCCATATAACTCATCCAGTACTTTTCGTGCCTCAGGCATGAATAATACCTCAAATTATTGTTTCTAATCATAATTATCATCATATAGAATCATATATAAAACTTCATTAGACTTGAATTGAAAATGTATAAACATATATATATATATATATATATATATATATATATATATATATATATATATATATATACTTGATCACACTTGAATATGTACTTGACCAGACTTGAGATTGGACACATGTTGTTTGAGCTCCAACACTGTGGTGGCAAGTTGTGCATGGACAAGCGCCACTCATATTTTATTTTATGACCCGCCTTTAAAACAGCTATTCAGTCATATTGAGGATCTGCTAGTAAACGAGCATGATGTATTTATTGCAATACACTGTAGTAAAAGCCCATTTCTGTCTCTGTCTCTTGTTTTGCTAGAGGACAGCCTACACCACAGTGCTGCAGGAGTGGCTCAGAGTGTCCTGTCATAAGGCTGCTGACACTGCAGTTGTCAAAGCATACATGGACAACTTTGCCTCCATTTCTCCTCAGCTACTGGAGTTTGTCATCAACATGGCTGACGGCAATGGAAACACAGCTCTGCACTACACTGTCTCTCACTCCAACTTCGCTGTAGTCAAACTACTGCTGGATACTGGTGAGCGACGCTCTTCACATCTGAGCAGCTGCTGACGCACTGTTTTTGTAGGCAGGCACATGCTTTGACACATTATATCATATCTCTCCTCCCCCTATTTCTGTTGTTACAATTGCAAAAGGGTAATTCAGTGGGGAAAGGGAAATCAGTAGAGTTCAGTACTTAAAGAGTGTCAATATTTTGACCCTGGATGACAAAACCAGTCATAAGTGTAAATTTTTTTTTATTGATATTTATACATGATCTGAAAGCTGAATAAATAAGCTTTCCATTGATGTGTGGTTCGTTAGGACAATATTTGGTCGAGATACAACTATTTGAAAATCTGGAATCTGAGGGTGCCAAAAAATCTAAATATTGAGAAAATCGCCTTTAAAGTTGTCCAATGGCGCTTTTCCACTGCATGGTACGGCACGGTACGGCTCGGTATGGTTCACTTTTGGGGGGTTTTCCACTGGGTACAGTACCTGGCACCTGGTACTTTTTTTAGTACCACTTCGGTTGGGGTTCCAAGTGAACCGTACCGTTACCAAAATGTGACGTGTAAACTCTGCTGATCACGGATTGGCCGGAGAGAATCGTCACTACCTGCGTCACAAACACAAAAGACCCGCTAGATTTAAATCAGCACAGCCAGCGAAGGATCGAACGCAACTGTTTTGAACGAGCGCACCTTTTTTTAACAACCAAAAAGTTTTGTTGTCTGTTGCGGAAGTACAGACGTTCCTCTCGTTGATAGCAGAGGAGCGGATCCAGCGAGAGCTTGATGGGGCGATGCGGAATGAAAAAGTTTTTTTTAGGAGTCGTGGTAGTAGAGGCGGCGCAACTATAACCACATGTGAATAATCATTCACTCTAAAGCGGTACTGAACTGCAGTGGAAACGCAAACCGTGCCGAGCCGAACCATGCTGTGCTGTACTGAGCCGTGCCGGGCCGAGTCGTACCACGCAGTGGAAAAGCGCCACAAATGAAGTTCTTAACAATGCATATTGCAAATCAAAAATTAAGTTTTAATATGTTTACAGTAGGAAATTTACTAATAACTTCATGGAACATGATCTTTACTTAATATCCTAATGATTTTTGGCATAAAAGAAAAATCTATCATTTTGACCCATACAAGGCGGGGCAGACGGCGCTGATGCTGGCGGTCAGTCATGGCAGAGGGGACATGGTGAGAGCTCTGCTGTCCTGTGGAGCTCAGGTAAACCTGCGGGATGATGACGGCTCCACAGCGCTCATGTGTGCCTGTGAACACGGACACGTGGACATTGTGCGGCAGCTGCTGTCTGTGCCGGGCTGTGACGCCACGCTCACTGATAATGTGATTATCTCTTTCTTTATCAAGCTTGATTCCACCTTCATCTGTTAAATTCCGTCTATCTTCTTTATCACTTCTCATTGTCAATTTTGACCAGTTCTGCATCGTAAAGGGATATGTCTGCCAAAAATGAAAATTGTCCTCAATGTCCTTCCAAACCTGTATGGATTTTTTGGTAACACTTTATTTTAAGGTGTCCTTGTTGCACATGTTACATGTACTTACTATTATAATAACAATAAATGATGCATAATTACATGCAAGTAACCCTAAGCCAAACCCTAATCCTAACCATATGTGACCCTCGACCACAAAACCAGTCATAAGGGTCAATTTTTTGACATTGAGATTTATACACCATCTGAATAAATAAGCTTTCCATTGATGTATGGTTTGTTATGATAGGACAATATTTGGCTGAGATACAACTATTTGAAAATCTGGAATCTGAGGGTGCAAAAAAATCAAAATACTGAGAAAATCGCCTTTAAATTTGTCCAAATTAAGTCCTTAGCAATGCATACTACTAATCAAAAATTAAGTTTTAATGTAGGAACTTTACAAAATATCTTCAAGGAACATGATCTTTACTTAATATCCTAATGATTTTTGGCATGAAAGAAAAATCAATAATTTTGACCCATACAATGTATTTTTGGCTATTGCTACAAAATATACCCCAGCGACTTAAGACTGGTTTTGTGCTCCAGGGTCACATATAGTAAGTGCATGTAGTTAATTAAAATTACTCAGTACTTAAATGTATAATTACACTGTTACAAGGACGCCTTAAAATAATGTGTAACCGATTTTTTCTTCTTCTGTGAATCAGATATTTTGAAGAACATTGGTTGCGAAGTCCCATTGACTTTCATTGTATGAACAAAAAAAAATACTCTAGAAGTCAATGGGGGGGAAAAAAACTCACGTTTTTTATTCACATTCTTCAAAACGCCTTCTTTTGTGTTGCACAAAAAAAGAAAGTCGTACATGTTTGGAATGACTAGAGGGTGAGTAAATGATGACAGAGATTTCAGTTTTGAGTGAACTATGCCTTTAAGTGTGGTATGCCGTCAAGCATAATTCTTCATTACTATTCCTTAGGGGAAAAAATTAACTATGAAGTAGTTTTGGTAAAATATTATTAATATTTTAAAAACTTTCATCTGTCAAATCAAAGTGTAACCAACAGGCAGGAAATATATATATATAATTTTTTTTAAAACACTTTATCATAGAGAGAACCCTTGCAGACCCTCATGTCTGAAATCTTTTTAACGTATTTTAAATTTGATCATTTGATTTTTTAATGGCGAGACAAGGTTACTGTAAGGTGTATAATGGTTATAAAAGGTCACATGTACAACAACTCTTAAAAAAGTTAATGATATTTCTGAATTAATAATATGTGGTATATATATTATCAGCTGTTTTAATCAAGTTGTAATAAAAATGGTATTAAAGTTAGTATTAAAGTTTTTAAAACTAAAAGGTCACATGTACGGATTAATAATTTGTGGTATATAGTTTTTAAAACCAAATGAAACCAACATGAATACAAAGAATAGAATACATTTCTAAGAATTTGTTTTACACTAGATTCTTCAAATGTTTTTCAATTTTCCTTATTGTGGACACACATGTTTGCCATTAACCCTTACTTACTGTCAGGACCACTATCCTCAAAGATGATTGACAATTAGCATACAGTTTGGATTGGCGGTATGGTTCCGTTCTGGGCAAGAACTCCCTGCACATCCTTGCAGCTAGCATGGATGAGAGCAGGGAGAGCAGCGATAACCCCCCCAGGGTAAACAGAACAGAACCAACATAAATGTATTGTAGATATCGTTAAAGTTCAATAAAGTTATGTACACATTTTAGAATTAGTCTGATTCAAAGGAGAATCAGAAGGCTGAATCCTGACTGACAGAGGAGGAGTTGGGGATGGAGGAGGGTAATTAGCTATTGAGCAATGCGAAAACTGCTGATACTACTGCGGGACCTTATATATGAATACTTAGATAGGTGTCATATTCCCATAGGTTGATGGCGAGCTTGACTAACGTGACCTGCCATAACTAACACTACGCTAGTTATTTAGCTGTTACGAAAATGTTTATTATGCTTTGTGACATTTTCTGTTTCTATTTTACAGGACGGCAGCACAGCTCTTTCCATAGCACTGGAGGCCAGTCAGAATGACATTGCCGTGCTTCTGTATGCGCACCTCAATTTCGCGAAGCCGCCTTCCCCTGTGAGTGTGCTTGCTCTGTTCTCACTTAATAGCCAAAGTTAACAAATGTCACAATAAGAGCTATCACATCCAGTATTCTGTTCATCAACCCTGTGACTTGAGCCGCCAAGTTTCTCCTTTTCCACAGGTGTCACCAAAGTCTCCAATTCTGGGATCTTCTCCTCCCTCCTCTGAACTGAAGTAAATGGATGTCATGAATCTGATGTCACCTCTTCCAGCAAACGATCCTTGGCTACGTTCACACTGTAAATTTTTTGGATTGACAACCGTATTTTCTTTACAGGTGTGAGTCTCTAAATGTCCCGTTCACACAGCAGCTTACAGTTGTGTTTAGAATATTGTCTGTATGAATGTGCAACGGGAGTCAAGCCCGTATTCCTTACTAGTAACCATAGCGACAGTGACCAAAGTAAGATCAAAGATGGGCGACGTCCATAAAACTGAAAGTCTTATCACTTTCTGACACGACCAATCGAGCCGTGAGTTCATCCGTCAAATCTTCATTAACCGACAGCAGCCTTTAAATTTGGGTGGAGAGTGGAGTATTTGAGTCGCGCACAGAACACAAACTGACTGGAGCGGCTTACTGATGGGATCTAAAAATTTCAGGTGACAGACACGAAGCTAATTTCTCCGTCACATTCTCCATCACAAAACACGCATGAAAACGCTTAACACACGGTAGATGCCCGTTTGTGCGGCAGAGCGGCTCCCTCTCGCACTGTATGACGTGACATACAGCTAGATGTATGTCACGTAAAGATGTAACGTAAATAACCGAACTGTGTGTGTGTGAACGTAACCGTATTAAGGACTCAAATACAGGACTGACAACCGTATTCTGCTGCTGTGTGAACGTGGCCCTTGTCCATTCCACTGTCTGTGTGTGTGTGTGTGTGTGAGGTTTTGTGTGTTTGTGTACATGTGTACAGTATGTGTGTCCACAATTTAGCATATGCAACTTTTAGAGATATAAAAATTGTGCACTCTTAAAAGAATTAGCACTTGACACCATTGGTCCTTATATGTTGTTTTATGTTCCTTTTGTAGCGTTTTCCATTGTAGCGGAGATAAAAGGGGTGCGATTCAAATAAGAATAACAACCAGTGTGTAACAGCAATATCGTTCATTTAGCAGTCCATTTGTTGAAGTGTCACCTTATACAGTCAATTTATCTAAGTGCATTTACTTTTAACAATCCAGCAATATTTCGCATTCAAATCATCCAGCAACTGATTACATTTATAAGAGCATTGTGTAAACAACTAAAAAACATGTATTTTAATCAAGTGTCCTTTCACGGTTTTTACTCTTCTAATAAGAAAAACACATTCTGAGTTTCCACACCAGCTGTTTTCAGAACGTTTGATAGCCTTTACAACAATATATTTGATTATACAGTGCAGTTGTCTCACCCTACAACGGGAAAGACAGTGGTCCAGTTACTTCTCTAGGAGATTTGTAATGCCATCTTTTACAGGTAATACACTTATGATGATATTTTAGCATTTTTTACTGAATGAATTCACGTTGTGAGACGTCATCCTGCTTAAGATAGTGTTTGTATTCAATTTGTGGGCTTGTGTAAATCATCTACAGGTTCTCTTTACAACTAATAAACAGCATTGCCACCACAGATTTGTTCACAGCCGGTGCAGTGTTATGGTCTCTTGTACTTTGTTTACTCTGATTTGTGGAGGACTGCATGGTTTTGTTATTTTGTTAATGTTAAAAACTTGTATTGAAGGTTTATTGAACAAGGGCTCTCCAAAAACATTATAAATGAGCATAAAATGAGTTTTACAGAGCTAATACATCTCTTTTTTTAAATCTTGTATATTGCCAGTTTGTAATCATACATAGCCAGTGAAGGAAATATGAAGGTTCGCGAGTTTCTAGTTGGATGAGACCAGATGTCGTCTAGCGCAGTGTTTCTCAACCAGGGGTCCTTGGACCCCTAGTGGTCTTTGACGTAAGGCCAGGGGGTCTGTATAAAGTATGAATTTTTTTATAAATTTAGTATATTTTGACATGACATGTTCCCATGAAAGAAAAATCCAATATAGCTGATGATATGGCCAAATACTGGACAAGTCAACTAACTTGAATTATACTTGACTGCATTTGGTCCTCACAAAGACACAAATGATACATAGATGAGTCAATTTTGTTCTGGGGGTCCTTGGGGATGATTCTGAATTGGACTGGGGTCCGGTACGCCAAAAGGTTGAGATTCACTAACGCATCGGGTTTAAGTGATATACACACATTGGTACTGGCATGTGTTCACTGAGCACCAGGGGAAGTCATGGCCCAATGGTTAGAGAATCGGACTCGTACCGACAGGGATTGTAGGTGGGGGGAGTGAATGTACAGTGCTCTCTTCCACCTTCAATACCACGACTGAGGTGCCCTTGAGCAAGGCACTGAATCCCCAACTGCTCCCCGGGCGCCGCAGCATAAATGGCTGCCCACTGCTCTGTGTGTGTGTTCACAGCTGTGTGTGCACTTTGGATGGGTTAAACGCAGAGCACTAATTCCTAGTATGGGTCACCATACTTGGTCACTTTCACTTTTTTGATTTTGTTTCTTTTTGCTCAGTCGCTGGTGGTTTTAGGGTCCAGCATGTGGGGTTAAAGGCTCGGTATTGTCTATGATGAATGTAAAATGTTTTCCAAAATGAAAATAATATATATCATCTCCAAAGTTTTAGTGCAAAGACTATATAATTTTTTCCTTCGCTTTTTTTAGCAAAAGATTTTATGTGTGTATTTTATCATTTTAAATGGAAAAGCTTTGTTTAATTGGAAAGATCGATTGAAATGTTTTGGTTTACCCACTTTGTACACACGCTTTCTTATAACTAGTTTAGTACTTCATTCGTTTTATACTCTTTTGTATTTGTTTTATTTAACACTCTTTGAATATCTTTAAATCTGTAACATCTGTTCACAGCTTTGTATATCTTTTGGCACATTTGCCGGCCATGAACCTTTATGTGAAGTGCTCACATTTAAATTTGTCTGTTTGTTTGTTTCCCTTGTTTTGGAAAAAAAATAAATTTAGATAGAAGGAAGTGGAGTGGAATGGAATGGAGTGTTTATTGAATGTGTACACCTTGTAGCAATGCAGCAATAAAAAAAGAAACGTGTTGTACGCCAGAGGACGCAATTATACGATGAAGAAAACTGCTTTCAGTCCATCTGTGTAGATGTAGCACAGACATTTTCCTTTTCTGTGTATAAAAAAGTGTATAAAAATTGTTTATTGCAACTAACACCTTTTATTAACATGGTAGCTGTTTTCTGGCACCTGCACATTTATGTTCAATATAGTTTGAGTAACCCTTCTTTTACAGAATGGAACCTCTATCAAAAAAAAAAACCGTGTAAAATCAGCTTTTATGGGGTTAATGGAGTCTACGGTTTTTTATTTATTAAAATATTTGTAGTAACGAGCAGCTGTTTTGCTGTCAGAATGCTATATACTGTATGTTTTTTAAAGGTGTAAGAACAATGGTGGTTATTACACTAAATATTAGTGTAATAGATTTCACGTTAACTTTCATGTGACATAATCGAATATAATTGTCTTCTTGCTGTGTTTATAGCTGCCTTATACTTATAATGGAACTTACAGAATGTAGTTAAATATCCTACTTAAAGAAAGAAAGAAAGCATCCCAATGGAAAACAGCAAATGACAGCTGCAAGTGTTTATTCTACTGTCCAATGAAAAATCTATAAAAATGCTTTGCAAAAATGTGCAACCTACACATAATGCACCATACTATTAAAACAGATGATAACATGACCAACAAGCCTTAGTGTGACCAAGCAAAATCATTTATTTATTTATTTTTGAAGTAGCCTACAAGTAGACTATAAATGTATATGCCTACAGACACATGTAATGACAGCTAAATTAGCCTATATACACATGTATATACACTACACAAAAGTAATTTCACGCTTATAAAGTATTACGTACGCTACATAATATCATTCATGCATGATGAATTCACATCAAGTTTGTAAACTGTAAACAAAAACCTATATTGACTATAATGTAGGCCAACATATTTTGCAAGTGAACCTAAAGTAGCGAAGTATCGTTTTTGTTATCCCTGTTTGTTTCTCTGTTTGTCTGTCGATACAATTAATGCCTTTTGCATGCCTTCAGCACATGAGTTACACCATTCATCGTGAAACATCTTGCATTCTCAGAAGTGCCATTTGCAGCATGCTTCAGCAGAAAGCCGGAAGATTCCTATCCCTGAGCAAATTCATTGTAATCGAGATCAGTGCCAAACATGGGTGGACCATAGCCTACTTCTGAAGTTACTGATAAAATGTGTTCATGTTTCTAGATCTATATACACATGTATATACACTACACAAAAGTAATTTCACGCTTATAAAGTATTACGTACGCTACATAATATCATTCATGCATGATGAATTCACATCAAGTTTGTAAACTGTAAACAAAAACCTATATTGACTATAATGTAGGCCAACATATTTTGCAACATAAAGTATTTTTTGCAACATAAAGTAGCGAAGTATCGTTTTTGTTATCCCTGTTTGTTTCTCTGTTTGTCTGTCGATACAATTAATGCCTTTTGCATGCCTTCAGCACATGAGTTACACCATTCATCGTGAAACATCTTGCATTCTCAGAAGTGCCATTTGCAGCATGCTTCAGCAGAAAGCCGGAAGATTTCTATCCCTGAGCAAATTCATTGTAATCGAGATCAGTGCCAAACATGGGTGGACCGTAGCCTACTTCTGAAGTTACTGATAAAATGTGTTCATGTTTCTAGAAGATAAGACTTGAAATCCGCCCTTTCTCTCCAGCAATAGTAGCTTGGTCAAATATTAATGCCTATGGGCTTTATCACTCGAATACAGTCTGATAAGTCTTTAATTAAATGTCAATATTGGCAACGTGGACTCAAATCACAGCGACATTCTTAAAATAAGTCAATTATCGGCTATGTGCCATCAGCACTCTTAACCTAAAATTATTTTATGAATACGTGTTTCGAAAATTTCACACTTAAAGACTACGGGAACAAAGCATGAACAAACGCAAATAAAGACTACACTGTAAAAAAAAAAGTTTACCTAACTTAAAAAGTCAATATCACAATCAAACTTTATAACTCAACAAGAAACTGGCGACTCATCTAATTAATAAAACGCAATCTATTTCATTATAAAATACCTGCCACATGAACTAAAGCATTGCTAATCCGCTTTATCCTTTTTTTTCTTTTATTATTATGTTTCGTTTTCAGTATCTGCTTCTTAAAAGTAAGGGCAAACATTTATGTTAATAGACAAATGTATTGAATGCAGAACTTGCAATAAGATGCACATACCTCAACACACCACTCAAGTGAAAATACGAACTCTGATCTACATGACAGCTAACTGATAGTGAAATGCAGCAGCATAAATTAAGCTAGTAAACAATTATAATATGTTAATAATAATTGCCACCTTTTTTCAAGCTGCAATGGATGCTGGGAACTTGCACAATAATGTTCGATGTAAAACTGTTTGTTCAGATAACTTAATTTGAAAAGTTGGGAGAACATTTGGACACGTTGTGAACGAATACTTGAGTATCTACGTAAGGTATTTGCTGGCGACTTGTTTAGAGTATTCTTGTTCAGTTCACACAAAAATTATGAACGGACTCCTACTGACTCCATTTCTCAAGTTTTTTGTTTGTTTGTTTGTTTACAGTGTAGGCCCTACATATTCATTCATTCGTTCGTTCACTAATTAGTTTGTTTAATTTATACGATAGCCCATTTCTTTGTTTGTTTGTTACATTATCCATAGGCTACATAATTAATGTACAGTCCATAGACTAGCTGTGGTGTAATATTTTAAGTAGGCTATAACACTTCAGAGTAGGGAACACATATTCACTATTTAATAAAAGTTTTCCCTCATTAAACTCCTAAGTTGCTGCTTATTGATAAGGTAGTTTTTTGTAGTACACTATAAAAAAAATTTACCGTAAAATTTAAATTTTTAAATTTACATTTTTTTTTAATTTAGAAAATATGGTAGCAACGTTTTAGGTTTTACGGTTTTAACTTAAATTTACAGTTAAATACCGTCATTTTATTAACTGATATAATGTTAATATACCAACCTATTGAAGTACTGAAATCTGTTTTGTACTTTTGTAATATACTGATATCCACCAAATGCAGGTGGTGATGAGAAAGTCACACGATGAACCAAAACCCATCAAAAGCAGCTTTTAAATAATAGCATATATAGAAACACAAACACTAAACACCATCATAACACACATGAAACTGAAATAATGCAATAAACATTCATTTAATAACATTAGGTGTAACACACAACCCTAATATACAAAACTGATAAGAACAAACTAAGAAGAAACAGTTATTTCAACAAAAAAACATCAAACTTGAAATGTAACGCATTTCATGTCAATTTACGGTTATTCACTGTACGGTATACTACCGTAAAATGAATGTCCAATACATGTAATGTCCAATACAGTTTTTCACAGTATATAGTAGGGGAATTTACCGTTAATCATTTAACAGGTTTTTATTCATTTAATAACATTAGGTGTAACACACAACCCTAATATACAAAACTGATAAGAACAAACTAAGAAGAAACAGTTATTTCAACAAAAAAACATCAAACTTGAAATGTAACGCATTTCATGTCAATTTACGGTTATTCACTGTACGGTATACTACCGTAAAATGAATGTCCAATACATGTAATGTCCAATACAGTTTTTCACAGTATATAGTAGGGGAATTTACCGTTAATCATTTAACAGGTTTTTACTGTAGCATTTTTACAGTCTTTTACCGTTAAATTCACAGTCATTTTTTACAGTGTAGTTTAGGTATTGGTAGGGTTAAGGGCTCTATATGGTCTTGCAGCGTGAGACCTATGTGCTTTATACTATAGGTATAAACAGCTAATATGCTAGTAATATGCATGCTAATAAGCAACTGTGAATAGGTTTTCCTAATCTAAAGTGTTACCTTAATATCTGTCTTAATGAAGCTAAAATAAAAATACCAAAAACATTTGAATTTTGAAAATACTGTTAGCTGTTAATTTACACCTACAGCATAAGAACCTCCAGAAATTAAAGAAATCAAGAGATGTTTTATGTACCATCAAACCTTACAGCTTTTTTAGAGATAACAACTGTGCAATGTCACAACCAGTTTAAAGTCAAGCTACAGTTCACCAGCAGGAATCAAACAATGTGTTTTTAATGAAGGCCTTGGGGGACTCTGAAATTGACAGGGTTTGAATAATAGATACATGAAGTGTATGTGTTTACGTGAACATGAAGTTTGATTCACACTTAAACAGCTTGTCTTGTTTATCACGTTTCGAGACATTTCCCCCCAGTGCTCTACTTGGGAGGTGGAGTCAAACATTTCCCCCCCTCAAAACAGTGCCCTTCTCTCCTTTAAAAAGCCCTGCCAAAAGAAACACAGCTAGGTTGAGTTTTGTTTTGGCAGCCTGTTCACAACGAATCTAGTCACCATGAGTCTTTCTGCAAAGGACAAATTGGCGGTGAAGACCTTCTTCGGCAAAGTTGCCCCTAAGGCGGAAGAGATTGGCAGCGAGGCTCTGGCCAGGTAGTTTGAACGGCAGTTTTTGCATAAATGAACGGACATGCATAACATAGGCTGCTATTATATCTCTTTTGTTTTGAATCGTTGCAGGACTCTGTTCGTCTACCCTCAGACGAAGACCTACTTCTCCCATTGGGCAGACCTGAGCCCCAGCTCACCTCAGGTGAAAAAACATGGGCTGACCATAATGAATGGCGTCCTCAGCGCTGTCCAGCTGATAGATGATCTCAAGGGGGGTCTGCTCACCCTCAGCGAGCTTCACGCCTTCATGCTTCGCGTGGACCCCGCTAACTTCAAGGTACGTTTTGCTGAAAATATTTCATTTTAACTGTAATTAAATATAATCTGTATCAACAACCTTTTTTTGTCAGATCATCAATCACAATCTCCTCGTTGTGCTCTCAATGATGTTTCCTGACGACTTCACTCCTGAGGTGCATGTTTCTGTGGACAAGTTCCTCGCTCAGATCAGCCTGGCTCTGTCCGAGAAGTACCGCTAAAGTCGACCCTGTCTGTATTCATCTCCGACGCGACACTGTATTCGCCTTAATGATGATGAAAGTAATAAAATGAAATCAAGCTATCATTTTCGTCTCTTTTTGTTTATGCACACAAAAACACAACACAGATCTGATATGTAGGGTTGGTAGTGGTACACGTACTCAGGTTATAATTGACCAAATGTAGATGTAGCCTAGCTATAACTTGGTACCATAACAAATACAACTGAATAGACCCAACCAGTTAACTCAAATATTTGAATCAATCAATCAATAAAATAAAATAAGCCAGTATTTATGAGTAATGTCAACTTATTTGCTCTAAACTTTAGTAAAATGCTCCAAAAAACACTGGTTTATATGAGAACTACTTTTATTTTTGATTACTGTTTTAATACGATATTGCATAAGAACATATTGGAATTCAAAAATGTAACGTCTAAAAGTAGTTCAAGTGCAATCAGCCTGGTCTGTTAGCCCGTTTCCAGTGTAGCGGTGCTGGTTCTTGTGCCGGAGACGGGCTCGTGTTCGGCGGGGGAGCTGTAACCCTCAGAGAGCTGCCTTGACAGCTAAGAACGCTTCATTGATCATTACGCCTGCCTCTTTAGTTAATTTAGGATGTACTTAAAATATTAAACTTATTATGAATAAATATAATTATTTATTACCTTTACAGTTCAAACGTTTCCACACTGACATAGTCTGACTATATAGCCTATAGCCTATATATTTACATTTATTCATTTAGCAGACGCTTTTATCCAAAGCGACTTACAAAATTGTCAGGAATTCAGCATTCCGGATAGGAGTGGGAAGTTCATATATACTGACATACTGTATGGCTATGCTGACATAATCTATAGTCTGTCGATATATGTATTCAATTTTCGTATTAATCGCATTTTTAAATATCACATTTTTTTCAGCTCATATTTTGTTCAAAACAATATTCTGTTAAACTTTGACAAAACGTGGATTAAGAAAAGCATTATGCAATTAAAAGGTAAGTGACTTGACTACTTTGTAACAGTTTTAAATCTGCTAACGTATTAGTAGTTATAGGTCCAATATTGACAAACAGACTGTGGTCCTCATGGAATTTAAGTAGGTTGGTTATAAACATAATGTCTGCATATTGATTTTTACGCATTTTAAACTTGGGAATTCAACAGACGTTGCTGTTTCAGAATTTAGCTGTGTTTTAGTAATAAGCTAAATACTGCCTGATCAGTAAATCTTTTTTTAAGAGCCAACCCCTTCATAAATGCATGCTGGAAGCATACTGTTACTGAAATGTAAAAATTATAGTCAGTTTCCCCTCACTTTTGGCCATTGTCCATTCATTTAGATTCGACTGAAACATGATGTTCTTCCATTCGTTTACGAAATCAGCGTCTTATTATTTATTTGAGTCGCATATTTGTTTTCATGACAAAACACTGATAACGTGTTGCATGTACCACCAGCACTCTTAACCCAAAAGACCTAGCAGCTCAAAACACGCTTAAAATATATTGTATACAGTGTCGTATGTAATGACACACCTAATTATTTATGTATGTATTTATGTGTTTGTTAGTTACACTTCACGAGTATAGGAATCAAAGAATGTCCTTCTTAATGAAAGCCTTGGAGGGCTCTCTGTCATTGTTCTGTCTCTAGAGTTTGAATAATAAATGTGTTTAACATGTGTTTAAGTCTTATTATCCCATTTTAATTGTCGGTCAAGTAATTCTAATGAAAACTACCACATGAAAACTACCCTGCATTAACCCTTACAAACTAAATTCATTCAGTTTTTCAACAATGCTTTGATGTGTTCTTTAAATAAATATACAGTTATGAATTGTTTATGGTGGGGTATTACAAACGAACTTTTATGTGCACATTACAGGTACACAACGAAGCATAATGAAGTTTTCACAAACAGTAAATAAACGCATCACGTGGAACATTTGAGTCGAGACCTTAGCATTATGACTTCTTGTTGCCCTTTTAGTGTTAAGGATGGGTGGGGAAAATAAGAAATACAGGCCACTGTGCCAAGACTGTAAGAGATTCAAGCTTTCTTATCTGGTTAACCATTCAAAATGCCTGACATAACACATCTCTGCATCAGCCACTGACTTTTAACTGCACGCAAAATGCACATCTGGAACCGACCTTCTGTCACCATATTTCCTCCGAACAGCAGGTAAGCATCATGTTTTTTTTTTAATGACAGAAATAAAATGTATTATGTTTAACGATTTAATCTGATTTATATGGTCTATCTGTTTAGGAGCTTAATGAAAATGAAAATGTTTATTATTATGGCAGCAGCTGAGAGTGCCTGATAGGATCGGACAGGTTGTATGTGGCGCTGTCCAGTGCTGAAACCAGAAAGTAGTCGCTAAAAGGTTTTTCCCAAGTAAAATATTTCCCTTTGTAAGATAGGATTCCAAACCCAAACTGTTCATTTAAAATTCAGATGCCTAAAATCAATAATAAGAGCATAGTTCTAAGAATGAGGACAACAAAATTGCATGCAATGCAAACATCAGTAACAGAACACCACTGATCAGAATTGTTTATTGTTTTATTAATTGGAAGATGCACATACATATTTCTGTGCAGCTTTTCAAAACCAGATGTTCAGTTAATGGTACTGTTTTCCAAGTGCAGAGACTACAACTGCCAGAAACTTCTGCCATGCTGCTTGAATGTCTGGAGTGAAGGCACGACCGAGCTGGGAAGCCACAACAATGGTCACGCAATCACCGAGGAGCTTTGAGGAGAAAATTATAAGGTGATCAAAATTTCACATATACACTCTAAAAAATATATACGTTCTACAAGGATGCAATATGAACCACTTTGGGTTTCCAAAAATAACCTTTCTGTGAACAGTTTATAAAGGAGCTGTTTTTTTTCGTAGAGTCAACATAGTATTAATCTAAAGAATCTTTTCCACTAAGAAGTTTTTGTGCAGGTGTGAGGTTAAAGGTGCTTAAAAGAACCTTATGCATTTAATAATAATAATTGTTTTTTAAAGGGATTGAATGTACTGAGATGCATGACTGAGTAGGTATAAGCATTATGCATACTACAGAGTGTATAGCCTACTACATACTGCCTGTAGCATGCAATTCCAAACGCACAGTTAGACAGTGGTTTGTGATTTTTTTTTGTGAAAAGGCCATGCGAGTTATTATTTAACCTAGCCACTTTTTTGTTGGCCATAATGGTTGCGGCGTCACTCAAGGACCCAAAGGAGCCAAAATAGCGTTGAGTCCAAGGGTACACGATGAGAGATCTGTGGAGGAACACGTGCAAATGTAAAATAAGTCAACAAATTGCATTCAGATTAACAGATTGGACACACTCACTCACCTTGCCAAAGCCTGGGGCCCAGTCATATCCACATTCATTTTCCCCCACACAGCTCAGCGTCAGTCCACTCAACCATGATCTGTTAGCAGTTGATACGTTAATGCTGCGATGGCACTACTTGTTAGTGAGGTCGCGTTTATTTATATCAGTCACCTGCACATATAATCATGTAATCCTGCAAAACATATGTCATGAATTCTGTTCAAATGACGTTAATCCAATCTGAAAATGAGCTTTTCACTTAGTAGGCCTACTTATCAGCGCTGAAACACGAGCAGCATTAATATGCCAAAATTAACTTGGACTGAAACAGTGCTGATATCTCGATATCACCTATATCTGTTTCCCGTTCAACAGCGCAATGTGAGACATAGCGGAGTATTCCGGAGATCTTCAAAACGGCACCTGCTGGTTATTTCATTTTAAGTTCATATTTTCAAATGTGCCCGAAGACCTTGATTGATTATTTTAGGTGTGTTGATTAGTTTGAACACAAAACTTATTCAGCTGGCCAAAATTATATAACTTTTCTACCCGATCTCATGAAAGTGCGTATCAATAGCAAGACTTCATGTTTCGATTTGGCGTACTATTTACACTCAGAAATGAACTTTGGCGTGCATATGATACTCAATAGGTAGGATTAGGGTTGTGGGGTAGATGCGTATCACATGTACGCGAAAACTGCGTATCATATACACGCCAACAAATTGCGTAACATACTAAACTGTGTTTTTCAAATGTAAAAACTTTTTGAGTCCGGTCTCATGAAAATGCGTATAAATAGTACGTCAAATAAAAACAGAAAACGTGTTTGGCGTGCATATAATATGCTGTTTTTGCGTGCATGTGATACGCAGTTTGTTGGCTTGCATATGATACGCAGTTTTCGAGTACATATGATACGCATCTACCCCACAACCCTAATCCTACCCATTGCGTATCAATCATATGCACGCCAAAGTCAATTTCTGCGTATAAACAGTATGCCAAATCGAAACATAAACTCGTGCTATTGATATGCACTTTCATGAGATCGGGTTGGATTTTTATGTAATAAAGCAGAATGATTTCTAAAAGGGTAAAACAACGACCATTTGACAAATGTCAAATAAACATCCGTCCCACTGGTCATGTAAAGTAATCTGCGTAACTCGTGTTGAAATCATAAACTGACGACTCCAAATAGCTCTCTATTTTTCTTTTTTGGTTTATGCGTTTATAAACAATTACAGAATAAAAATATGCGCGTGGTCTACATTAATAAAGTAGGTCAAAACTTTCACAAAGGGTTCACAATTTTTTCCATTTATCTATTTTTAATTTATTATTATTATTATTATTGTGAGAATTGAGCATTGTACAAACAATAGTACATAAGGGGGGAAACAATCTTAAACAATGGATCCTACACTCTCAGAAAAAAGTAGACTTACAAAGTTGTCACTACCCATAAAGTATAAATGATAAAATGCATCTTTGTACCTTTGTACCTCCAAATGGTGCATATTAGTACCTTAAAGCCAATTTTAGTACGTTAAAAGTGCGTATTAGTTGCTTTTGAAAGGGTACCACTCTAGTGACAGTTGTGTACTCTTCTGAGAGCTATTGTTTTCAAGTTTTATTTTTTTTAAATTATTTCCAAATATCTCCCTGTTGCAAGATTTTCAAAAAAAAGATGTTGAACTGTGGCTTATCTACACTTAAGTGAGAGAGGCCGCCAGCTGTCAAGAATTCGCCTTTTGATAACAGGCCACTTCAAAGATAGCCTAACACACATTTCTCAGCAAGGCGTGGCAAGAATTATACAATGTTTAATTCACAAATAAGTACATTTGGAATATGACAAAACCAACCAATTCATATTACACAAAATACAAGAAAAGAAAGAAAGAAAAATATGAACAGATTAAGCGTGCTTTTACGAAAAAAAAGTTGTAGGCTAAATATTTTGAATAGCTCATTATGTGGAAAGTTGTATTCTGTAGTTTTGCAGTAACACAACAAAATAAAACAAAATACACATGAGTATCGCCTTATGATATTCATTCAAGTTATAGATGGTTAATTATTAAATGAATTAACTTCAATTTAATGAATTGCTAAATGATTGAATAAAAGTGTATTAAAAGAAGAAGAAGCAAGAAAGTCGTGAAAAACCGGAACACTTTGGCACTCTTCCACGGTCTGATAAGTCATCGTTGGGGGTGAGAGGAGGGTCTTGGGTGTATCTTCCTGGTGACAGTATAAACCCGCCAGTCCTCTTGCCAGCAGACTACAGAAGTTTGCTGCAAAGTCATCCTTCCACGATGAGTCTCTCTGCCAAAGACAAAGCTGCCGTCAAAGACCTTTGGGCCAAGATCTCAGGAAAGGCTGATGACATTGGTCAAGATGCTCTTTCTAGGTAAGGTTATTAATCTAAACTAAGTCATGATGTTTGCTTCGGGCATAGATCTGCCATTCAATTCACTGTGTCTGTCTAGGATGTTGGTGGTCTACCCCCAGACCAAAACCTATTTCTCTCACTGGAAAGACCTGAGCCCCGGCTCTGCCCCAGTGAGGAAGCACGGGAAGACCGTGATGAGCGGCGTTGCTGAGGCTGTCAGCAAAATCGATGACCTTACCTCTGGGCTCCTGAGTCTCAGCGAGCTTCATGCTTTCCAGCTGCGCGTTGACCCCGCCAATTTCAAGGTAAGTGCAACGAATTTCATCTTTAGTCAATTCCGATTCTGTCGTACTCTCGTAAAGTCACGGTAACTTATTTGTTTCCTGTGTTTTTCATAGATTCTGTCCCACAACATCCTCGTGGTTCTGGCCATTATGTTCCCCAACGATTTCACCCCAGAGGCCCATGTTGCTATGGACAAGTTCCTCAGTGCTTTGGCTCTGGCTCTGGCCGAGAAGTACAGATAAATTCATGTTATTGTGATGAAGTCGGACTGCGTCAGACCAGATAGATGCCTGTATAAACATTATGTCTTATGATGCAATAAATGATTATAAACAACATTAACTAAACATCTTTGGTGCATGTTTTATTTTCTTTCATGGACCTGTCAGTGTTTTAAAAACAGCTCTGTTGTCATAACGTGATGAATGTATAGGCCTAACTATTGCAAATGGTGAGACAAAATATTGCAACTGTTTCATTCATTATATGGAACTACCAGCCAATGAACATATGTTATTTTATCTGTTGAAACTCATTGTAGCAGTTTTACAACAAAAGTCTAAAGTCTGAGGTACCAAAAAAAAAAAAATAATAATAAATGAAAAAAACAAAAAAAAACAATAAACTTGAACCTTTAAATAAAAAAACCATAATGCTTAAATAATTTCTCAAACTTAAGCATAGGCCTATAAGGGGAGACAGAGGTGTAAAGCACTTGAGTATTTGAACATTATTAGTCTACTATATTTTGGAGGGTTTTACAATTGTTGCGATTTAAGTCCTTCAACGTCCAAAGTGCAAAGTGCATATTTCACTAATCAGTAGCGGTTCTGGCTTATTTGGTGCCCTAGGCGAAAACAGACAATTCTCCCACCCCCACAAAAAAGCGACGATACAAAAGACGAAACAGTTTTACATGTTGATATGCTGTTATTGTAGAACTAGGCTAGCCTATTCAAGAACAGCAAAATACAAATACACTAAATAAAATAATTTAATAAATGCAGATTTACTATAAGCACTTAAATAACTATTTAACATTGTATTTAATAATAAAATAAGTAACTAGAGAATTGGTTGACTAAAATCAACTTTTCTTCCATTTTAGTGTGAATACTCCAACTCTGCCCCTAAATTATACATACACACACATATATATATCTATATATATATATATATCAAATCAACTAAAAAAGCCCTTCTGGTGCAAGAACAAAGTTCAACGCGTTCAAGCAATATTGCGAGAGCAGCGTCAAGAGAACATGTTGAGAGCGCGCGTCCAATTCTGTGCAAGAGCGAAGGAGATGTGAGTGGAATGATTCGTGCTTGCGCGAACCATGGATGCGCTATCACGCTACAATAATAAGCTGTCGACATTTTGTCATTAAAATAACACCATATAAAGTGTCTGAAGTGAAGTTTAAAGAAGACAAGAAAGTAGTCTGAAAGCTGCGCTACCCCATGCCACCCTGCAGCGCGTTGCTGCCTGCAATGCAGCTGCCTAACATAAATCTATCCATTTATAAAAAATAAAAAAAAACTTTTCAATGCAAAATATAATTAGTCACAGATATGTACGCCTTTAATCTAATAAAGTTGATTTTAATTATAACTCATAACCATCATTGAGAACATTATTTAATAAAATTATTATTAATTATTAAATTATAACGTTAATTTTAGTCCGAATGTGAACATGGTCGACCATCAGTACCATTAGTATTTACATCGAATATAAAAAAATCCACTGTTGCTAAATTTGATATTCACATACTCAAATTAATTTACTATACATTTCAACATTCCTGTAACAGGTTTCATTGGTTTTAGTTTAATATCTTGAGAACATTGCGTTGAGAAATTTGTGCTCAAAATTACGTTTTTGTTCAAGAAAAACGAAATATTGCTTACTTTTTTACGTGCATACTTTGAGTACATAGCTACTTTAAGTACAGATAAATTTGGGAACTTTTAGTTCCACTCATATGGTTGATAGGCTACTTTGACTTTTAATTGAGTATGTTTAAATTTAATTGAGTATGACTAATTTAATTGCTCCATTTGGGTTCAATTATGAACTTTTGAAATCTTATAAATGAGGCGTTTCTCGCTGAGACTGAGTAAAACTATTTTGAATGCTTAATAAGTTGTTTTTCAACGTCAGTGTCAATTATACTACAAATGTTTCTAAGGATGTCAGATGTCTTAAAAGTGTTCTTTGGTGCATTCTATTATTTTATTTACACCAATAAATGTATTATTTACTTATTTGTTGTTTGGTTTTGTTCATTTATTAATTTATTATTTCGTTTTGTTTTATCTATTTTTTATGTACCCTTAATTGTTTATTATTTTAAAAGGCTTGGCGTTTCCATTTGATTATGAATCAACACTTTTTCCACCTTAACACCCATTTTTTAAATGACATTATTTATTATGTTTGTCAGTCGCGTACACGATTACATCAAATATGTAACCATTATTTAGCCTATGTAAACAATTATTTAACAATCGATGTTTGCCTTCTGTATTTGTGTTTATATTTGTGTCTGTTTTGGATAAAATAACTGTAGAACTGTCCAACTCTGTTACCTCATTGTAAGGCCATCCTCATTTCAACATACTATATAATCATAAAATATTTTAGTTGAAAATGGCACAATCTTTCATAGCATGTATGAGAATATAATGAACTGTGAATTCATGCGAATATATAAAAAAGCACAGGAGACACTGCATATTGAATAACGAAACCTTTATTTGCTTCAACTCAGAAGAACATATTCTTTTGTCTAAGCATCAGATGATCCTCTGTGTAACAGTCTAAGCAGGTTTTGTTTCTAGTGGTACTGTCTTTGAAGGGAGGAGATCACGACGGCGAGGAACTTCTGAAAAGCGGCCTGGACCTCAGGGGTGAATGCAGCGCCCAGTTGTGCAGCAACAACGACGGTCAGGCAGTCACCCAAAAGCTGTGGGAGGACACAAGTGTAGTGTCATAGACAGAAGGGATGAACACTGGAGTCAGAACAAGGCTTGGTAATAAACATTTTGTAATCTGGGTGTCATCTTACCCTGAAGTTGTCAGGATCTACGTGGAGCTTCTCGGAGTGCAGCACACTCAGTTCAGCATAAGCGGCTTTGATGTTGTCCATGTTCTTCACGGCTCTGTCCAGGCCATGCAGCACGACTTTACCGTGAGCAGCAACCATGGGGTTTCCCATGATGGCAGCGGCATTGTACAGGTTTCCAAAGTTGCCGAAGTACCGCTGGGTCCAAGGGTAAACGATAAGACATCTACAAGCCAGAATGAAGAGAAAGAGCATCGTATTAGAGCACAGTAAAGAAACTAGATGCCCGCTTTAAGTTACTATAACTGCCGGGACTCAATACCTTGCCAGAGATTGCTGACCAACGACGTCGTAGTTCATCTTGGAGAAGATGTCCTGAATGGTGGCCCTCTCAAATTCTGTCCACTCAACCATGTTTCCGACTTTAGATGTTCAGACAAAGTGCCTTAAACAGAAGCTAAAGAGTGCTGTGAAGAGAGTTTCATTGCGGTACTTAAATGTGCTTCATCACTCCACCCCTTGGCAGGCTATTGGGTGACATGTTTGTGGGTTGGATCAACCACGTCCACCCAAAAGATGCATATCATAGCCTACTTTTCTCTTCTAATATCCACAAAGATCAATTCTAACAATATGCCTCGATGATGATGATGATGATGATGATAATAATAATAAATAGAAACCACAATAAGCCCATGAGTCGATACCGAATTCTATTTTTAACTTATTTTAACGTGTTTAATTTGTTAAGGACCAATTATTTAAATCAGATGATTTAGCACATACATAATACATAGGCTACATATGATAGCACATTTTATGAATAGGGATTTCTGAACATTGAAATTAGTTTTAGCAGGGGCGTAGATTACGCGGGGGACGTGTCCCCCCCACTTTTAATATCACGTAAATTCGTCCCCCGCTAGATTACAGAAATGTTACATTGTAATGTTATATATATATCATTTCTTTCCCCCTCACTTCTGAAATGATGGCTACGCCCCTGAGTTTTAGAATTGCTGAACTGTGCTTTCCATAATTATCCACACGTAAGTTTTAAGTAGCCTACCACAAAAAAAAACTCTTAAGTAAATACGTGCAATTTCTTCGTATGATATTTATTTTAGTTGTCTGCTAAACAAAGTATGAACAATAATATTTATAAAAGACAAGAAGTAGGCCTAACCTACTTTTGTTACATTACTTAGTACAGTTGAAACACTCATCTTTAGTGCTTTAAAGTAGCGTTACCAACTAATTTCAAATGTTTAAAGTATCTTTAAAGATATCATTCGACAAAAATGCTCATTTTATTCCCGTTCTTTATCATAAACGAACTAATAATTTGATATTCAAGAGTTAAAAAGCCTCCAGTTCATCAGTAGCCTAAATAACTGAACAACTGATTGAGAGTTCAATAATAGTTTTACATTAAAGACATTAAACCGTTCAAAACAGCTCATCGACCGTAAAAACTAATCAGTAAGTGAGTAACTAGTTTAGCAGTAACCCAAACAAAACAAAAAAGCAAAACGTTTATAGGACTTCTTCATTCGACAGATGGTTAATTATTACATTAATTAATTTCAGATTAAGGACTTGCTGGAAAAAAGATTGAGTATGTTTTGAGAAAAACCGGAACACTTTGGCACTCTTCCACGGTCTGATAAGTCATCGTTGGGGGTGAGAGGAGGGTCTTGGGTGTATCTTCCTGGTGACAGTATAAAACCGCCAGTCCTCTTGCCAGCAGACTACAGAAGTTTGCTGCAAAGTCATCCTTTCACGATGAGTCTCTCTGCCAAAGACAAAGCTGCCGTCAAAGACCTTTGGGCCAAGATCTCAGGAAAGGCTGATGACATTGGTCAAGATGCTCTTTCTAGGTAAGGTTATTCATCTAAGTTAAGTCATGATGTTTGCTTCGGGCATAGATCTGCCATTCAATTCACTGTGTCTGTCTAGGATGTTGGTGGTCTACCCCCAGACCAAAACCTATTTCTCTCACTGGAAAGACCTGAGCCCCGGCTCTGCCCCAGTGAGGAAGCACGGGAAGACCGTGATGAGCGGCGTTGCTGAGGCTGTCAGCAAAATCGATGACCTTACCTCTGGGCTCCTGAGTCTCAGCGAGCTTCATGCTTTCCAGCTGCGCGTTGACCCCGCCAATTTCAAGGTAAGTGCAACGAATTTCATCTTTAGTCAATTCCGATTCTGTCGTACTCTCGTAAAGTCACGGTAACTTATTTGTTTCCTGTGTTTTTCATAGATTCTGTCCCACAACATCCTCGTGGTTCTGGCCATTATGTTCCCCAACGATTTCACCCCAGAGGCCCATGTTGCTATGGACAAGTTCCTCAGTGCTTTGGCTCTGGCTCTGGCCGAGAAGTACAGATAAATTCATGTTATTGTGATGAAGTCGGACTGCGTCAGACCAGATAGATGCCTGTATAAACATTATGTCTTATGATGCAATAAATGATTATAAACAACATTAACTAAATGTCTTTGGTGCATGTTTTTGTCATACACATGTAAGTGTTTTAAAAACACCTTAACGTGAAGATAGCTATGCGAATGGTGAGAGTCCAACGCTATCTCACGACCAATTCGTAGGTATTTTACGAGGTGGCTAATTCGTACAGAATTTTGTACTATTTGTGTAGACCCCAGTGACGGGTAGGTTTGGGCGGGGTTAGGTGTGGGTCATTCGTACAAATTCATACGATTTAGCCACCTCGTAAAATATGTAGGCTTACGAATTGCCTTGAGATCGGGATGGAGAGTCTCACAACACAAATATTTGCAACTGTTTCATTCATTCTACAGAACTACCAGCCAATAAACATGGAAGTAATGATGTTTTATCTTGTGTTCAGGGCCGTATTAACCATTTGGGCTGGGCGGGGCTGAAGCCCCGGGGCCCGAGCAAGGAGGGGGTCCGTGATTGGCTGTGGAGTAAATTGACTGGCGCGCCGATCGCCAAAGTCACCACGCCCCCCTCTTATTAGAGCTGTTATTTAGTTGAGCTTTTCCGTAAATTCCATGCATTACCATTTGAGATTGAAGCTTAAAGTCTGAATTTGGTTTACCAAGCAAATGCATTTATTCTATTCTTGACAATGACATTTGAAAGACATGTGCACGTATCTATCAGGTGATTGCTGCCCAGCCTATGTCTGCATTCACCTCCACTCTTCACTTCGTTCTGGAGTAATCTGGAAATGTTCGCGCAAAGAACAATATTCTATAAGTAAAGATGTCAGAAATTCTGAGAGAGAGGGGCTCAAAAAATGAAAAATTTGAAATACAAACAACAGAAAAAAAACAAGTTAGTCAGTAAACTCCCCAGCTATCAGGTTATTACTAAAGCTGATAATGGAGTGGAAGTAACTTCAATCAACTGTTGTTGGAACAGCAAGTGAACCGGGCACATGGGAAAAAAACAGCTCATCGTCTACACAGATTTTAAGTTAGTTTGATTATTAACTGGATGTATATTGTTTTTGTGTTTTGAACAAACTCTATATATTCATTTAAGGATTGGGAGATAATCCGGTAGAAATGTATCAATCGTTTTGCGTGTCAAGATGTAGGCTAAGCTTATCATTTAAACGCGTTTTAAGCAGGTTTTAAAACAAATGGTTTAAACTGTTAATGAACATTAAGCAGTGGGGCAGAATTAATTATGGTTAATGCGTGCATTAAGACGATTTCAGTCTGATTCGCGCGGCGCGCACCTGCTCGTATTGCGACTGACTAAACTTTTTGCTCCTAGCGCTTAAACGTTCAAATACACAGTTATGTCAAAAATTCTCGTCTTTGCGAGTATCCTCGTAAACAGTTATTTGTGTCTTAAATGAGCGTTAATAGTTAAAGAGAAAGCATGTGTAGTGTTAGGCTATATGAGATTCTGGATTAGCCTCTATGATGAGATCTTAAAAGGATATTTCACCCAAAAATGAAGATAGCCTGTCATCATATACTTAAACTCAAATTGTTCTAAACCTCTATGAATTTCTTTGTTCTCCTCAACATAAAAAAAGATATTTTGAAAAATGATTGCATCCAGTTTCTGGTCCCCATTGACTCCAATATTGTATTCTTATTCATAAAGTCATGGGGGCCCAGCAACTGTCTGATTACCAGTATTGTTCCAAATATATTATTTTGCATTCAACAGCAGAAGGAATCTCATACAGGTTTAGAACAACAACAGAATGTTCATGTTTGGGTGAACTATTCCTCTTAAGCAGCCTAATGTTTTAAAACAAATGGTTTAAACTGTTAATGAACATTAAGCAGTGGGGCAGAATTAATTATGGTTAATGCGTGCATTAAGACGATTTCAGTCTGATTCGCGCGGCGCGCACCTGCTCGTATTGCGACTGACTAAACTTTTTGCTCCTAGCGCTTAAACGTTCAAATACACAGTTATGTCAAAAATTCTCGTCTTTGCGAGTATCCTCGTAAACAGTTATTTGTGTCTTAAATGAGCGTTAATAGTTAAAGAGAAAGCATGTGTAGTGTTAGGCTATATGAGATTCTGGATTAGCCTCTATGATGAGATCTTAAAAGGATATTTCACCCAAAAATGAAGATAGCCTGTCATCATATACTTAAACTCAAATTGTTCTAAACCTCTATGAATTTCTTTGTTCTCCTCAACATAAAAAAAGATATTTTGAAAAATGATTGCATCCAGTTTCTGGTCCCCATTGACTCCAATATTGTATTCTTATTCATAAAGTCATGGGGGCCCAGCAACTGTCTGATTACCAGTATTGTTCCAAATATATTATTTTGCATTCAACAGCAGAAGGAATCTCATACAGGTTTAGAACAACAACAGAATGTTCATGTTTGGGTGAACTATTCCTCTAAAGCAGCCTAATATAGCTGCTGTTGCCATTTGTGTCGATAATGTAAATCAAACATCAGAAAGAAAATCACTTACTGTCCTTGACTGAATCACTTTTGTAAAATAAATAAGAATGAATGTATATTGAATATATACAGAGAAGACCATTCAGTCTATTTGTCAATTTTTTTCATACATCATAATATTATTCAGTGCTTTCAAGTTTTTCAAGTATTTCTTATGATCTTTGTTCTGTTGTAGCTTAATTTGTGACTGTTTACTTGTCTTCAGTAAGCTTACTTTTACTTAGGCTAGTATTATTTTTTGTGATATTGAAACTGGTAACAAAAATGATGAAATTTCATTGCATCAAGAATTTTGATGTGGGATAAAAATCCTATTTAAAGCTTTATATATATATATATCATTATTGTGATGGGGGGCCTTGCAGTAAGTCATAGCCCCGGGGCCCAGTGCAGTCTTAATGCGGCCCTGCTTGTGTTGACACAAATCAAACATGAATTACCAACCACACAAACAAACAAGCAAATAAATACACTTTAAAAACCTTTAAATAAACAAGCATATATTTCTAAATAATTTCTCAACCTAAGCATAAGTGGAGGCAGAGGTGTAAAGCACTAGAGTAATTGAACTTTATTGGTCCGCTTAGTGCTTTTGAGGGTTTTACAAGTTGTGGCAATTTAAGTCCTTCAACGTATACAAGAGCATAATTCACTGATCATAAATATAGCCACTTATTAAAAATATATAGTTATTTTTTTTCGTCAAGAAAATAAAAATAACGTTGCGTACTTTTTTACACTTGCAAATATAAGTATTAATAAACTAGCTCCTCTAAGAACAAATAAATGTGGAAACGTTTACTTCCGCTTTTGAAATCTAACAAATTAGGCGTTTCTCACTGGGTAAATCTATTTTGAAAAGCTTTTAAAAAAAAGCTATTTTTCAGCGTTCTATAGGCTACGTAGTTTTTTTATTAATTATTTTATTTACATTATATTTTAACAAAGGGGTTAAAACATGGATTAGTATTATTATACTAATAATTACATATATTATATACATATAATAGTGTATAATACTAAAGTGTTTTAAGTGTTCAGTTTTTCTTTTTTTAATTGAAGACTTGAAGTGACTGCTTAGATTGTGAATCAACTCTTTTACCATCATAACACCCATTGTTAAAGTAACGGACTATTCTTTAAATCAAATAGCCTAACAATTATAAAAGTATTCAATCAAATTCATTTGAATAAAACTTGAAATAGGCCTGAAGCTATCTGTCCTTATTAAAGTTATATTGATAGTCTCCTATTAATAAAAGAGGTGATCAGATAAGGTTATGCACGAACTTGGTGCCTATTTTAATAAAAGATGATCAGTTATAGGTTATACCAAAGGCTTGTGTTTTGTTTTTAAATCAAAAGCTGGCTGCAGATACACAATTTGTGAATTCATGCGAATATATAAAAAAGCACAGGAGACACTGCATATTGAATAATGAAACCTTTATTTGCTTCAACTCAGAAGAACATATTCTTTTGTCTAAGCATCAGATGATCCTCTGTGTAACAGTCTAAGCAGGGGTTGTTTCTATTGGTACTGTCTTTGAAGGGAGGAGATCACGACGGCGAGGAACTTCTGAAAAGCGGCCTGGACCTCAGGGGTGAATGCAGCGCCCAGTTGTGCAGCAACAACGACGGTCAGGCAGTCACCCAAAAGCTGTGGGAGGACACAAGTGTAGTGTCATAGACAGAAGGGATGAACACTGGAGTCAGAACAAGGCTTGGTAATAAACATTTATTGTGAATCAACTCTTTTACCATCATAACACCCATTGTTAAAGTAACGGACTATTCTTTAAATCAAATAGCCTAACAATTATAAAAGTATTCAATCAAATTCATTTGAATAAAACTTGAAATAGGCCTGAAGCTATCTGTCCTTATTAAAGTTATATTGATAGTCTCCTATTAATAAAAGAGGTGATCAGATAAGGTTATGCACGAACTTGGTGCCTATTTTAATAAAAGATTATCAGTTATAGGTTATACCAAAGGCTTGTGTTTTGTTTTTAAATCAAAAGCTGGCTGCAGATACACAATTTGTGAATTCATGCGAATATATAAAAAAGCACAGGAGACACTGCATATTGAATAATGAAACCTTTATTTGCTTCAACTCAGAAGAACATATTCTTTTGTCTAAGCATCAGATGATCCTCTGTGTAACAGTCTAAGCAGGGGTTGTTTCTATTGGTACTGTCTTTGAAGGGAGGAGATCACGACGGCGAGGAACTTCTGAAAAGCGGCCTGGACCTCAGGGGTGAATGCAGCGCCCAGTTGTGCAGCAACAACGACGGTCAGGCAGTCACCCAAAAGCTGTGGGAGGACACAAGTGTAGTGTCATAGACAGAAGGGATGAACACTGGAGTCAGAACAAGGCTTGGTAATAAACATTTTGTAATCTGGGTGTCATCTTACCCTGAAGTTGTCAGGATCTACGTGGAGCTTCTCGGAGTGCAGCACACTCAGTTCAGCATAAGCGGCTTTGATGTTGTCCATGTTCTTCACGGCTCTGTCCAGGCCATGCAGCACGACTTTACCGTGAGCAGCAACCATGGGGTTTCCCATGATGGCAGCGGCATTGTACAGGTTTCCAAAGTTGCCGAAGTACCGCAGTATTCAATCAAATTCATTTGAATAAAACTTGAAATAGGCCTGAAGCTATCTGTACTTATTAAAGTTATATTGATAGTCTCCTATTAATAAAAGAGGTGATCAGATAAGGTTATGCACGAACTTGGTGCCTATTTTAATAAAAGATTATCAGTTATAGGTTATACCAAAGGCTTGTGTTTTGTTTTTAAATCAAAAGCTGGCTGCAGATACACAATTTGTGAATTCATGCGAATATATAAAAAAGCACAGGAGACACTGCATATTGAATAACGAAACCTTTATTTGCTTCAACTCAGAAGAACATATTCTTTTGTCTAAGCATCAGATGATCCTCTGTGTAACAGTCTAAGCAGGGGTTGTTTCTATTGGTACTGTCTTTGAAGGGAGGAGATCACGACGGCGAGGAACTTCTGAAAAGCGGCCTGGACCTCAGGGGTGAATGCAGCGCCCAGTTGTGCAGCAACAACGACGGTCAGGCAGTCACCCAAAAGCTGTGGGAGGACACAAGTGTAGTGTCATAGACAGAAGGGATGAACACTGGAGTCAGAACAAGGCTTGGTAATAAACATTTTGTAATCTGGGTGTCATCTTACCCTGAAGTTGTCAGGATCTACGTGGAGCTTCTCGGAGTGCAGCACACTCAGTTCAGCATAAGCGGCTTTGATGTTGTCCATGTTCTTCACGGCTCTGTCCAGGCCATGCAGCACGACTTTACCGTGAGCAGCAACCATGGGGTTTCCCATGATGGCAGCGGCATTGTACAGGTTTCCAAAGTTGCCGAAGTACCGCTGGGTCCAAGGGTAAACGATAAGACATCTACAAGCCAGAATGAAGAGAAAGAGCATCGTATTAGAGCACAGTAAAGAAACTAGATGCCCGCTTTAAGTTACTATAACTGCCGGGACTCAATACCTTGCCAGAGATTGCTGACCAACGACGTCGTAGTTCATCTTGGAGAAGATGTCCTGAATGGTGGCCCTCTCAAATTCTGTCCACGCAACCATGTTTCCGACTTTAGATGTTCAGACAAAGTGCCTTAAACAGAAGCTAAAGAGTGCTGTGAAGAGAGTTTCATTGCGGTACTTAAATGCGCTTCATCACTCCACCCCTTGGCAGGCTATTGGGTGACATGTTTGTGGGTTGGATCAACCACGTCCACCCAAAAGATGCATATCATAGCCTACTTTTCTCTTCTGCAAAGACTAAACCTAAGTAGTTAATTCTAACAACGTTTTGCTGAGATTAAAAATATGGAAACAACAATAGGCCTAATGAGACTATATGAATTCTGTTTATAACTTATTTTAATATGGCAGCGTTTTTACTGAACAATTGTTGTAGGCTAATCGGATGATATCGATTGCATATAGACATAAATAATATAATAAAAATGATAGAATATTTTTATACATAGGGAATTCTGAACAGTTAAATTTGACTTAATGTGTGACAAGAGAAACCCTTTTTCTCATTTAGAAAAATTGCTTTTCTCCCCCGTGAGAGCTGCGAGCTGCGATGTAGGCTATTTACCAAATCGAGCACATGACTTCTGTATTTGACATTTCAGGTTCCTAAATCGAAATCGAATCTGAATAATTGTTAGTCGAAAATTCATTTGTTAGTCGAAAATTCAATTTAGGCTACTAAAAAGTATATTGTGCAACGTGCGTAGAACTTTTTTACAGTACCAAATATGCACGGAATTTAATTTTTTTGGTTTAAAATAATATTCTGATTGTATTCTAGGCAGGCGAGGGAATGTGTAATATAACAGTCCTAGAACCTTAAAGTCTGGCTTCACAGAACGACGTCTTTTAGCGACCCCTGCTGTCCACAAGTCTTAAATTGGCTAATAGAGGCCTGACAAACTTAAACAGAACCAGTCCACCACTTTAACCGACAAGGGGCGCTAGTGTCTATCAAGTTCAATTTAAGTGTGCTTAACTGGCATGACAAAAGCTGCACATTTGTATTGTGTACAAAATGTGTGCAATGTAAAGTATGACGGTGCAAATACTTAATGTTTACACAGAAAAAGTGGTGCCAAATTAAATAAAATGAAATAAAAGATTAAAATAAAATGTGTAAAATATTAACAGGATAACAGAACAAACAAAAAAGTAGCCTAATATAAGTTATACAGTTTTGCGACATATGAGGGAAACATCAAGTCAGGGCGGATCATTCACTGTCTCTTATATTGTGGTGCTGCTAACACACAGCTGTCCCTATGTTCTTCTATCAGGAAGGGCAGTTATTTATTGTTTGACAGTGTTTCGAATGTGAGGTATATGCACTTTATTTTTTGATAGACCATTGTCCGAATATCTGTGCATTTTGTGTATTGTTATAGAAAGTGCAGCTCTGTCTCAGTTTTGTTTTGATCACAGTCACAGATAATAGCCTATGTACTATTTTGATGTGAGGCAGAGTGTAACAGCTCTTGTGAGGGAGTCTGCAGGGTTCATATTTCATATAGGGTCTTTTTCATAGCTAATGTTTTGTAAAGGATGTTTTAAAATAGTTGTCGAATTAAAAGAGTTTTAAAAGTTCCTCTCTGTTTCAATTCCATTTTTATTTGATGAACATTCTGAATTTGGTATCTAATGGAGATATTGGAATATGCAAATAAAATAGCCTAGCCTACCTTTTATTATATAGGCTAAATAGATGCCTACATTTGTATTATTATTTATTTTAAAGTCATTTAGCAGACGCTTTTATCCAGAAGCAATCAATTGTAGTATTAAAACAATTAAAACCAGATCCAAAACTAAAACCTAAAACTTTATAAATACTACCATACACATTTTAAAAATAAAGAGATTAAATAAAAATGACAAATGCATACAACAAAATTTCAAAACTTAACATTTAAATGAAAAACGAAAAAATAAAGCTAAAAACAAAAATATTAAAGAATAAAAGGTATAAGAGTATAATAATGATTCTAACATAACACTAAGCCAAACACCAAAAAAAAAAAAAACGACATATATGTGTATGTACAATCACACACACATACATATATATATATAAACTAAAAGCTAAAACTTTATAAATACTACCATACACATTTTAAAAATAAAGAGATTAAATAAAAATGACAAATGCATACAACAAAATTTCAAAACTTAACATTTAAATGAAAAACGAAAAAATAAAGCTAAAAACAAAAATATTAAAGAATAAAAGGTATAAGAGTATAATAATGATTCTAACATAACACTAAGCCAAACACCAAAAAAAAAAAAAACGACATATATGTGTATGTACAATCACACACACATACATATATATATATATAAATATATACATACGTACACATTTATAAATTCAATATATATATTATTTCATTTCCATTTATTTTGTGGAAGTATTAAAATAACTCAAATTAAATAAAACTAATTTAATAAAAGACCTATACAGACATAATAAATTCAGACATAATTGAACTAAAATTAAAATAAATAACAAATACAAATAATACAAATCAAGCGACAGTAGTTTATAAAAAAAACTATTTTATTTATAAAAACTGAAACAGAAGAGAAACAAGTAGTAGGAAAGAGGAGAAATAAAAAGTGATACTTTTATTATACTTAATTCAGATATGACATATTATAACCATACAGTAACCCACATGAAAAAATACTATAGTAATTTACAGTAAATAGTACTATAGTGTTTTTGAACCATACTATAGCAAAGTACTTGAATTAATTTGTTGTGGTAATATAACAACTATAGTACTATAAACAAATTATTTTACCCAATACTGTACTAAGTTTTCTACAACTATAGGGTATATTTTACTACAATACACTACAGTAGTAAAAACTAAAGCATTTATTACAGTACTATAGTTAATACTACAGTATGCCATAGCATTCATTAACAAAGTGTTGTAAATAGTAGCCTATAATATATACAGTATAATATGCTTTACTACTGCATGGTTCAAAAACACCATAGCATTTAGCCTACTATAAATTATTATAGTATTTTATTTTCACGTGGGTTGAAATAATTTCCCAAAATCATTAACGTTATCCTCAGTTATCAGAGCAGAGATATTCAATACAAAACAACTGTGCGAAACAAAACAAAACATCAGAGTAACTGTTCACTGAATAACGATGATGATTTATTGTGTAAAACTCTTTAACATGGTAATAATATAATAGCTAACGCAGATTACTGCAGGACGTTGTTTACGTCTTTCAGTGTTTCAGGATGTTAAATAATGATAAAAAGACGTTACTTACAATTATTATATAGTCTACACACTTATAACCTTTCTCAATGTCACTGTTAGGCTTATGTGAGCCTAATACAAGTAGGCCTACAGGTGCATCTCAATAAATTAGAATTTTGTGGAAAAGTTCATTTATTTCAGTAATTCAACTCAAATTGTGAAACTCGTGTATTAAATAAATTCAATGCACACAGACTGAAGTAGTTTAAGTCTTTGGTTCTTTTAATTTTGGCTCACATTTAACAAAAACCCACCAATTCACTATCTCAACAAATTAGAATATGGTGACATGCCAATCAGCTAATCAACTCAAAACACCTGCAAAGCTTTCCTGAGCCTTCAAAATGGTCTCTCAGTTTGGTTCACTAGGCTACACAATCATGAGGAAGACTGCTGATCTGACAGTTGTCCAGAAGACAATCATTGACACCTTTCACAAGGAGGGTAAGCCACAAACATTCATTGCCAAAGAAGCTGGCTGTTCACAGAGTGCTGTATCCAAGCATGTTAACAGAAAGTTGAGTGGAGGAAAAAAGTGTGGAAGCAAAAGATGCACAACCAACCGAGAGAAACGCAGCCTTATGAGGATTGTCAAGCAAAATCGATTCAAGAATTTGAGTGAACTTCACAAGGAATGGACTGAGGCTGGGGTCAAGGCATCAAGAGCCACCACACACAGACATGTCAAGGAATTTGGCTACAGTTGTCGTATTCCTCTTCCATACCACCTCAGCAGTGCCACAAACTGATCACCTTCATGCCACGCCGAATTGAGACAGTAATTAACGCAAAAGGAGCCCCTACCAAGTATTGAGTACATCTACAGTAAATTAACATACTTTCCGGAAGGCCAACGATTCACTAAAAATGTTTTTTTTGTTATTGGTCTTATGAAGTATTCTAATTTGTTGAGATAGTGAATTGGTGGGTTTTTGTTAAATGTGAGCCAAAATCATCACAATTAAAAGAACCAAAGACTTAAACTACTTCAGTCTGTGTGCATTTAATTTATTTAATACACGAGTTTCACAATTTGAGTTGAATTACTGAAATAAATGAACTTTTCCACGACATTCTAATTTATTGAGATGCACCTGTATATGATAATTTTATCATACTTTAAACCTTTTTGGCTGTTTAGCGTGCGCCCACTAGGCATCCGGCGTAAAACATGTGCCAAATCGGTTGTGCGAATCAGTCCGCTGTGGCGACCCCTGATAAAGGGAGCAAGCCGAAGGAAGAGCGAGAGAGAGCGTGCGCCCACTAGGGGCAATGAATTACGTGTCCAATGGCGCGAAAGAAATGTACTCAGTGTAGTTCAGTACGCTAGAGGGCTTTGTTGTGTCGGTAAAAAGTTCAGCGAATCAGCGATTCCACACACACACACACACACACACACACACAGGCACGTGCACACATAGACATCAAAGGGGGCTTGAGCACCTGCCCTTTTTCCTCGAGAGAAAGTGTCCTTTTTTCTGGGGAGTTTTTTTTTTTTTTAAATAAATGAATATATGTATTATGTGTGTGTTTTTCTGTTTGCGCACAGCTTTCCCTGTCAAACAAATAAAAAAAATCAAAATCGGGTCGGGAAATTCTGAGACTGTCGGGTTCCGATGCCTTTCTCCCCCCAGGCTCAGGCGCAGCACAGCAGTGTAGCACACATTGATCGCACACATAGACATCAAAGGGGACTTGAGCACCTGCCCTTTTTCCTCGAGAGAAAGTTTTTTTTTTTTTTAATTTTTTTAAATAAATGAATATATGTATTATGTGTGTGTTTTTCTGTTTGCGCACAGCTTTCCCTGTCAAACAAATAAAAAAAATCAAAATATCAGAGGTCGGGTCGGGAAATTCTGAGACTGTCGGGTTCCGATGCCTTTCTCCCCCCAGGCTCAGGCGCAGCACAGCAGTGTAGCACACATCAGTTTGTGTGTGTGTGTGCATGGTACAGTAAGTGTAATTATAACAACATTGTGAACTGATTATTTTGACATCTGTTGAAAAATGAAACAACATGAAACAATTGGGTGAGTGTGAGGGAATTAATATAAATTGGTAAGTAAGTCAGAGTTGTGTTAATATATTTAAAGTTTTGTTTAGAAAAGTGCCCTTTTTTCCACTTGAGCCCCTGCCCCTCAAAATGTCTGTGCACGTCCCTGAATCCAAAAACACTACAGACAAGGCAGGGGTGTGTGAGACAGTGTGTGGGGGGTGGGGGTGGTGAGCTATTCATACACATGTGAGCACAAACACAAACACACACAAGCACACACACTCTCCCACCACACACTCGAACACAATCATGAACACATATATCTGCACTCATACATGGATACATGCCTACAATTTTATATGACCTAATAAATAAATAGACTGTAAGCAGTGAAATAAAGGATACAATCTGAAGACTATTTAATATTTCTGGTTAATAAATCCATTGAAGTGTAAATTATTTCATAATTTGAATAAAACATACAAAATAAGGCAGAATCTATATATAGGCCCACAGGCAGAATTATACCCTTTAGTGCATGACGTCCACTGTGGGCTGATATATTTTCTGAAACAGAAAAAAAAATGTACAAGAAAAATATTGTTAAAATCTGGATGAAACTATTTCTGACATTTAGCTGAAAAATCTGAGAAATAGTTTTTTTGAGAATAAAAGGATTTAACACTTATTCCTGAGGTACTTGGTTGGTGGTTGGGACATGATGCTATCTTAAATGGTTCAAAATGGCTTCCAAATATCTGTCCGCTGTAGTGACCACTAGGCCTATGCATCAGAGTATTAAGCCCACAGCCTGCGCCAACCATTCTCGTGTTCCGCAATATAAGTTTAGTTAGCCTGGTTAACAAATAAATGTACAACATTTAGAAAATACTTTGCTTGACGTAAGCTACCTAGCTGGGTTATCTGTAGGTTTATTTCGCCATTTCAGATATTCATAAAAATTGTGCGAGCCGAATATTTAAAATATTTAACATCCTTTCTTAAGACTAAATCACCTACCGTGCAGAAAAAGAAAAGAAAAGAAAGAAACACATCTTTCAGATATCTTTACAATATTGAGCAATTTAATACTTATTTTCTCTGTAGGCTCAAAAACATTTTTGATACGTTCAAGAGAGAAAAGGGTGTTCACTGTCTGAATTATGTGATAAATCGTGATAACGCAGAAATATATATATATATATATATATAAATATAATCTCTCAAGCCCTAGTTGGCATAATTTCTTTTGAAAACAGGAACTAGGCAATTGCGTCTAATTTGTTGTCCCCTTTGTCTTGTTGGAAATTTATTAGAAAAACCCAAACTTTTTTTTAAATCCCTGAACTGTGTAAAATAATTTTAAGTATTGTTGCTGCAACCTGTCCCACTACACAGTAAGTTGTAACGCTAAAAAAAACATTTTACCATTTTAATGAAAGAAATTTATAGTGGTTAATAAATGAACCATATCCTCATGTTAAAAAAAACAGCACACACAAAAACAGTATAGACAAAAACAAAGAGAGAGAGAAAGAAAAACACCCATAAAGCATAGACATTTGAAGTATAACTATAAAACAAAGTTTACTAGACACTTTTACCATTGTGGCAAATGTAGCCATAAACACTGTCCTGTTTTGTTCCATCTTTGTGGGTCAGGTAGGCTATAGAAACTGTTAACCCTCTCTGTTCAGCTCTGATAATTTAATGAAATTTCGACATGTCTATGATGAAAAGCTTATGTGGATTTTATATATCGAAATGTTGATTTAGGCGCTATTTTTTTTTTAAGTTCTTTATCCCCCTTGTTGTTTCTTGTAAAAATCTTAATATTTGTACACAGACAACTTCTGCTTTGACCTCAGGGGAATTGAGTTGGAGAATGCGTTCATGTATAATAGTTATTTCACGGCTGTAGCTCATTTTTAATAGCTTAAATTCATCCCCGGTCTATTCATAATATGCCTGCAACAGAATTCCTTTGAATTAGTTTGAATTTCATAATTCATCAATTTTAGATAATGTTTTGTTTAAAGCTGTGGAGCAAAAAAAGTACAGCAAAATTTTTCTAAAATTGTAGTTAAATTACAGATATACCTTATGTCAAAACTTTTAGGTAATTAAAGGCAAAAACAGAGGCAAAATAATTGATTTTTAAAAGTGCACCTTTCTAAGCATTTTAAATTGACTTTGAAAACATGAGTTTTTTCATATTTGTAATGCAAAACCTTAATGAAACCCGTCAAAAATCATATTTATCATTGTTCTGACTCTATGCAAAGACTCTCGGACACAGCAAATATTATACGGAAACCAATGATTTTACAGTGGTTTGATATTTGAATATCGATTTTTAGACTAATCATGAACCGTGTTGACTCAAGTTCACACACATAATGGTTATTTTAAAAACCCATTACTTGTACTTTGAGCATATAAATGCAGCTTTGGTGAGTTTATTTGCAAAGGGACACAACAAATGTGGAAGCAAAATGGCTTTATCAAATAAACAATATAGGCCTATTCTTTTCCACAATAAAAAATAACTTAAATTAAATATTAAATGACAAGATTAAAAATGATTGCACAACCAATCAGGTGACCATATATGCACACAAAAAAAGAGTTCAGGGTTTATGTAAAAGTAAGTGAATTTTGAGTAATTTCGAATTTTAAAAAAAAGTTGGAAAAAAATTATTCATTTTGGATGTCACAGTAAGAATCAAATGTAAGGCTTGCAGTTTATCCTGACAAAAGGTTTAGGAAACATTTATGGTCGATTCAAATATAAGAGATAAAAATAAGACATGACTCATTTAATTCTCTGCCTTTTATTGAGAAATTTTATTCAGACATCACACTTGAGTTGGTTAGGGGTGCCGCACAGTGTCGCGTATGAATGCCCACCGGAAGTTTAGCGGTACCTCTCAGCGAGAGCCAGAGCCAAGTTCTGAAAAAACTTGTCAAGTGACATGTGAACCTCTGGGGTGAAGTCTGCTGGGTAGAGCATGCCGATGACCACGATGACATTGTGTGCGAGGATCTAGAAAAGGAATACACAGAAACACAATACAATGAATATACCATGTCCATGATGGGAAGTCTTAAATCACACCATAGGTAGCCTATGTTTTGTCATGTTGTACCTTGAAGTTGACCGGGTCAACACGCAGCTTGAAAGCATGAAGTTCGCTCAGGGCCATCAGACCTCCCACAAGGTCGTCTATTTTTGAAATGGCATCGCCGACTGCTCCCATGATAACCTTGCCATGCTTCTTCACAGGAGCAGACCCAGGGCTCAGGTCAGCCCAGTGAGAGAAGTAGATCTTGGTCTGAGGGTAGACGGTCAGCATTCTGAAAGGAAGTATTAACATGGATCATTTCGGTGATCTAAACATTAGCTAGGCTATATTTTACTCGAATAAATCAAAACTTTAACTTCTTTATATTATTTTGCAAAGTTACAAGTTTCTACATAGATCTGTAGCCTATAGGAAGACAGTAATTCAGTATTACCTGCCGAGGGCTTCCGCGCCGATTTCATCGGATTTGGAGCTGATCTTAGCCCATAGTGCCTTCACAACAGCCTTGTCCTTATCAGTGAGACTCATTGCTGCGTCTTCTTTTTCTCAAGTTAGATTGTCTTCAGAAAAAGATGTTGACGAAAACAGAATTTTGCCCCACTTTTTATATAAAACCAAGGAAGGGCACACCCGTCAAATCGGTCCAAACCACACCCCTTAAACGCTTTACTGCTGATCCCCAACGTGTGTTGTCCAATCAAAACCGTGCCAATTGTGTGCTTCTTGTTTAATTGAGATAACGATTTTCTTTTCACAACCTTCAGGCGCTTAAGTAGCCTATGCAAACGAAATAATTTTTTATTCCCACTTAATCCCCATTTTAAACGTATGAATCAGAATTAATGTTCAAATGAACTGAACCCACTCGTGTAGCCTAATAGGCTATTTATTTATTTTTATTTTATTCAATTTTATTTGCTTTAAAACGTTAATAAACGGTGGCTGAACTCTCGGAAAAGATGACATGTTATTAATGACATGACAAGATGGCATGAAATTAATTTCGAGTAATAAAGTTTATTTGAAAATCATCATTAACTGAAAACGCTTGTAACATAATTGCATTTGTCTGGCCATATATTGTAATTAAAATACCTATTTGCAACGGTGCTTTTGCTTTTTCACAAAATGACATTTAATTGTAATGAACCCTTACATGCTTTTTTTTACATGTTTATTTTATATATTTGATCAACAACAATTTGTTGGCAGAAAAAAAGCTTACTCATGTTTAAGACATCTCACAAAACAATTTCTTTTGGACGGTGTCCGATCAGAGATGTCCAGACATGTATACGCGTCACCTGCTCGGAGAAATTACCCAATAAGACTTTGCATCTTGTTATGGGCGGAGACATCACACATCAATAAATTGTACTCCGGTTTCTGAATTTCTACTAGTGATTCCTACTGGACTTAAACAAGTGCCTAAGGACATCCTAAAACGTAGACATGGTTGAGTGGACAGATGCTGAGCGAAGTGCCATCATTGGCCTGTGGGGAAAGCTCAATCCCGATGAACTCGGACCTCAGGCCCTGGCCAGGTATCATTGCAGCACATTCTTTAATAGACACATTCTCCGTGTTAGATGATGTCAGTTGCGCAGTTTATTCTTAATGACTCTGTTTATTTAAGGTGTCTGATCGTGTATCCCTGGACTCAGAGATATTTCTCCACCTTTGGAAACCTGTCAAGCCCCGCTGCGATCATGGGTAACTCCAAGGTGGCAGGTCACGGGAGGACTGTGATGGGAGGTCTGGAGAGAGCCATCAAGAACATGGATAACATCAAGGCCACCTATTCGGCACTCAGTGTGATGCACTCTGAGAAATTGCATGTGGATCCCGACAACTTCAAAGTAGGTTTGCGAAAATAAAACTAATATTTGCATGATGTAAATATAGAAAACTGTTGTGCTCATATTATGTTGAATAATCTTTATCGAAAAACAGCCACCTAATAGATCTCTTGCTCTACAGCTTCTGGCTGATTGCATCACCGTGTGCGCTGCCATGAAGTTTGGCCCCTCTGGTTTCAATGCTGACGTCCAGGAGGCCTGGCAGAAGTTTCTGAGTGTCGTCGTTTCCGCTCTTGGTAGACAGTACCACTAGATTCTCATCACCAATGAACACCAGCTGTATTGCAGAAGATTGCGGGAGCTGTTCACACAAAGATCTAACTCTTATAAAATAAGATCAATAAAATATTGTTAAAAGCACTTTAAAGTTGTTTGCTTCCATTTATTCCAGAAAACACTGACCAGCAGTTTATATGACCAAAAGAAAACTCTTAAAAAAGAAACATGTTCTAGTTGACAACTTAGGAAAAGAATCCTGTTCTTAACTTTTAGCAAGTTTTTCGACTTGACTTAATGAGTCAGCAACCAGTAAGCCTTTCAAAAACAGTTATGATAGATTTGCACACTGTGGGTGTTAACCGCTTGAATTCATTGATAAAAGAAATAAAATGTATCACAACCTCCAGTGGCTCTAGTATCAAAATAAGCTGGCACTCTTCGTTATTTTTATAAATATATAATTGTTTTAGTCAGTTAGTTTCTTTGTTTGCAAATTTACTTAGGCCTATATACTCTCTTATACAAAAATAAAAACAAGTTCCATGCTGAGTTATACTGAGCCAACTCTTTGAGTTAACTTGTTAAACTTTTGCTGCTGTTTTTTCCCAACTTGACAATTTTGTTTTGACATAGCCTAACTTTTGACTCCATTAATTACGGACTGATACTAAGATATAAAAAAAGAATCGAATGTTAAGATGACATTTAAATAAACTGCGCAACAATATTCACTGGCGTGTGTCTTGCAGCCTGTCACTAGAGCTGGAGCAGGAGCAACATTTTAATAGATCTATTATATTTCCTGAGCTGTTGCCCGAGGTCATTAATGCTGTTACCGTAAATCCTGACAGTGCTACTGCAACAATGCAAATTCACTTGTAGGTTTATGCTTTATAGTACTTTGGTATACTATTCTGCTCTTGGCTCTTCCCTTATATCCATTAGGCTTGAACGCGCCCCTGCATAGATTTGCTTACAATGCGACCGAGTGGTGAATTGGTCTATATTATTTTCACAATGTTGTTGGAATTTGTTTGTGGTAAAAGAAACTGGGGACTGTATGTTTTCGTTGTTACTTTATTACCTGTCTTTTTGTGTAGTGTTATATTTACAACAGAAATTACTTGGGTAAAACCATGGGGACCCCGCATCCTTTGTGCTTTAGTTTTAAATAGCCTAGATATAATTTTTAATACAGGAGATGTTTAAATAAAAAAGGTTATAATCCATAAATCCTAAAAGTTATAATCCATAAATTGTCGTTTCCATGATTGTCCAGCTCCTATGCTGTCAATATAAAAAGGCACATTAGACTGTGCCTTTAATCAATTGCCATTAGGCACACTCTCAAAAAAAAAAAAGATGGGTCCCGGTGGCCATAACTATGTACTCACTTCAGAAAATAAGTACAATACTTATTGTATTCATGTTGTATTTCAAAACACTTTTGCTGCTATTGAGGTGGGAAACGGGTAAGGTTGGGGACAGGTTTGGTGGTATAGGTAGGTTTAAGGGTGGGTTAAGGTGTAAGGGATGGGTCAACAGTGTAATTATAAATGTAATTACAGAAATTAATTACAGATGTAATTACATGCAGGTATTTTGGGAACTTTATTTTAATGTGTCCTTGTTACACGTACTTACTATTGTAATAACAATAAATTATGCATAATTACACGCAACTAACTCTAAACCAAACCCTCATTCTAACCCTAACCATACAGTAAATGCAATACATTAATATGCAATTAATATTACTCAGCACTTAAACGTATATCTTCAAACTTCTCTCCTCTTCCCCATTAAGTAACAGAGATATTGAATTTATAATCCATATTGTTTGAATTTTTGTTTAATCATTACTTGGGTTTATGCATAAACATATACCCCCAAAAAATTAAGCTATGATGCCATGACTTTATATCACTTTTTCATTTTAAGTAATGTAGGAAATATGCTTCAAAGACTGGGGGAAAAAATCTGTAAATTACTTGCTGATGTGCAAGAAAACCAGCCATGTATTGGACCCGGAAATAACGTCTCTCTCTCTCTCTCTCTCTCTCTCTCTCTCTCTCTCTATATATATATATGTATGTATTAGTGCTGTCAATCGATTAAAAAAAATTAGCAAATTAATCTCACATTTTTCTGAAATTAATCGCTATTAATCGCAATTAATCCCACCTAACATTAAAGTTTTTAAATATACATTTATATTGCAATAATTTCTCTATATATATATATATATATATGTATTAGTGCTGTCAATCGATTAAAAAAAATTAGCAAATTAATCTCACATTTTTCTGAAATTAATCGCGATTAATCGCAATTAATCCCACCTAACATTAAAGTTTTTAAATATACATTTATATTGCAATAATTTTGCAAATTAATGTACAAACAACATAAATACAGTATATTTTTATATTTGTTTAATTGCGTCTTTTTTATGACTGAAGGTCAGTATCAATGATACCAATACTGATTTCGCTATAAAATTGCCCCCCCCCCCCCTATTTAACCCTTTGCTTGAACCACTCAACCACCATTAACTATAGCCATTCAACATTACAGTATAATTGAGAGCTACCAATTTTAACACTTATTAGACTTTAAAAAATAACTTCTAATTTAAGTGAACTTAAAACAATCTTCACATAAACCCATTATAATAAATGTCATATTTACCTATGCCCTGCAGCAGAAATATACATAAATTTAAATTTAAATGATCAAACACTAAATTCTAAATTAAATATAGATGAATCCTTAAAGCTATAAAAGTTTTTCTTTCCTCTTTTTTTTCTTTTGTTCTTTGATTAAGGTGATTGTTCTTTGATTTTGGTTCTTTGACATCACAGCAGCTGGTTATTGTTTTGGCTGCTATTTCTTTAAGAGCTGCCGCTGCTGAACGTGAGGCGGATCTTACACGCATCATAATTTCTCTCAACTCTTTTGACCTTTTCTGACCCACTTCAGGTCTTAAAGTCTCTATTAATGAGCCGACGAGTTAAATCGGGTGTGCATTTTTGGGAAACGCACGTGAAACAATAACGAACGATCGTAAAATGACTCGTAGAAAACGCTCTTAAGAGCGAAGACCAATCGTTATCGAGAAACGCAGCCCTGGGCCCAAAGATGCACTTAACACAATCGCACGTAGCCGTGTTTTAAGTGCTACTTAGGAGTCGCTATCCGTTTGTCAAGTGCTGAAATGTCACCTTATAGAATGGCTCGTAATTGTAGTAGCCTACACGCTCGCTTATTGAAATGTTAACTCGGATATCATAACTATTATATTATATTATATTATTATATTTATACCTATAATATTATACTTTACATAATAATATAGCCTATAATATACTTTATATAAAAATGTATATTATAGTATATAATATCTATATAGACTCTAAAAAATGCTGGGTTGTTTCAACCCAACTTTGGGTCAAATATGGACTAACCCAACCGTTGGGTTAAATTTTTACATTAAATTTTTAACCCAAAAGTTGGGTTAGTCCATATTTGACCCAAAGTCAAACTTGGCCACATGTCACGTCACTTTCACATTACTTCTTTTTATTCATTTTTTTGTTAATTTCATTAATAAATTAATTTAAAAAAAACCCGAGTAATAAAGTGTACAATAAAGCACAATCAAAACTTTATGTTATAATCATATTGCACTTGAATAAAGTTAAAGGTGTAATTTTCCGATTGTCCTGCAGGAGACCGCATAAATCTGTCTTCGTACGATGCACTTAGGGCTTTACGATTACTCGAGAGCACTAGTAGATCTACGGTGATTTTCAAGAGCTACTTAAGTTACGATGCTTTTGGGAAACAGACAGTAATATTAAGATCAGTCGTACGATCGTTTTTACGAACTTCTGCTTTATGAACTTAGGCTTATACGAAGCTTTTGGGAAACGCAGTCCTGGTTAGTTTAGGTTTAGGGTAGGAGTGGGGTTAGGTGCTCCAAATAAAGTATACATTTATATAAAATAATTTTTATTTTATTATTATTTTTTTTTACAAATGCATGCAAAACGTTAAATTAAATTAAGGCAAGCAATTGAATGCAATGGAGGACCCTGCACGTCGAAAAGTGAGGCTACCTTGTACCTTCCTTGGGGAACCTTGAGTGTCAAAAATCGACGCCAAGGGGTCCTGACTAAGCGAGTTGGAAGTGAGAACGTGTTGTTTCGTCGGAGGGAGTGTATCGTTGACCCAGCCACTAACCCAACAGCTGGGTAACAGAAAAACTACCCAGCACTAGAAATATTAAAATTTTTGAGTTGTAACTAAACAATGTTGTTTAAAAGAAATTAAATGACATCGATTATCGATTACTGACAGGTCATCAAGGTGCTAAAACATTAAATAAGAGTATAGGTTAACAGATTACCACCGAGAAGCCATAATAAAATGAAAAATATAAAGACTCGTGGTTTAATGTCCAATGAACAATGAAAAGTGTCTGTTTGTCCCTATATAGCCTACTGATTTGGTTCATATCGACTGGAAAAACAGGAAGAAGAAACCTTTTTGATTGTTATAGATTGTATTAACTGCATCTGATATTTTAGCTTTATCATTTGAAGTGCCTCTGTATGCAGATGCACGAGAAGCCCCGGAATGATGAGTTTATCTGTATTTATCAGCGAGGGCTGCAGACAGAGCCGCAAGGAACTTGTCCACGGCCACGTGCACTTCTGCGGTGAAGTCAGCGGGGAAATGAACTGCAAGAGTCACGAGGATGTTATGGGACAGAATCTGAAAAAACAACCCAAAAAGTAGTAAATGAACAGTTAATGCACTATGAATGAATAATTCACATTCTATTTCATATTTTTGATATCTCACATTTAACTCAGTAAAGTGCTCCATACCATGATTTAGGTGTGTCACATTAGGTTAACACCTTAAAAGTAGGCCTACTCAAGTAGGCTAAACGAATTGAAACATTGCACAAACAGCACATTAGCAAGTATCTTACCTTGAAGTTTACTGGATCTAGGTGAACCTTGGCATGGAGATCACTCAAGGAGCTCAGTCCACCAATAAGATCATCCATTTTGACCACAGCATCAGTGATGGCTGCCATCGCATTCTGTGGGAAGGAGAAAAATCAGTTTGTGTTTTTTTTTGGACAAAACTGTTTCTACGTTGATTTATAAGTCTCAAAAATGTATTTAAATGTGGAGCTCTTCCCAGAGCTTCTTGGCCTATGGCGTCGGCCTTACTAGAGATTTTACCCCAGAAGGCCTTGACCACATCTTTATCCTTAGCTGTCAAACTCATTTTCCGATCCTTGTTATTACAAGAGCAGAGTTTTAGGTGTAGGATAAGGGGTCTTTTATAACGTGCAGTGCTGCCACACCCAACAAGCACCAGCTCCACCTCTCAGACTTCAGCCAATAATTACAGACACATTTGGTCAAGTAATTAATTTTGCTGCTTTTATCATCTATCAAAACAGCAATGTAATATATCCTAAAATAATTATCAGAAATACAGTAGGCCTATTCTATCAAACATATTAATTTACTGAAGAATTGTGACAACTCTTACAGTTTAAAAAAAGTTACATAAATAATGTATTGAATGCCTTGGCTGTTTTTGTCTGAAATAATAATTATTAACAACAGATTTATCTGAACAATTTCTATTCAGTTTACTGCATGTATGACACATACTTTAGGATCACCTAAAGGGTGGCGCAACTCAAAAAGAACATCCATGCTTATCACAGTTTATTCAGAACATTTTGAAATGGGAGGAATATGTCTAAATGTCAAGATAAAGCCAAAAGAGATGTCACCCGTTCACCTATTAAAAATTTAAATGCGTTTGTTTTAGTTAATTTAACGTTAATTTCATATGGACGCCTATAGTGTCAATAGCTAATGTGGTTTGGATGTAGATAAATCCAGCATTCACACTTGTTGAAAAAGTAAAGAGATAATCACAATGGTGCACTCTCAGAAAAAAAAAGGTACAAAAGGTGTCACTGGGGCAGTACCTTTTCAAAAGGTACAATTGTGTACCTTTTAGGTACTAATATGTACACTTTAGTTACTAATATGTACCTTTAAGGTACAAATATGGACTCTTTAGGTACAAAGGTTTGCCTTTTTTTCTGAGAGTGTGGAGTGGTCAGATTCCGAGTGCAATACTATTGCGAGTGTCTGGGGCAAAATCAACGTCGGTGAAATCGGACAAGGTAATTTAACAGTGTGTAAATGATGATATACACAACATGTTGTTCATTCAGTGGTGCATTTTGAACAGACATTGGATTTATGTATTTTCATTGTTTCTCATGACAGGGTGCTGATTGTATATCCCTGGTTTGTATTTCGGTTCCTTTGGAAATCTATCCAGTGCGGCTGCAATCCTGGGCAATCCCAAGGTGTCAAACCATGGGAAAACTGTGCTAAATGCGTGAAGAACTTGGATGGCATCAAAGGCACCTACTCTTAGCTCAGCCAGCTGTACTGCGACAAACCTGTCCTGCTCGAGATCCCTGCCTCAATTCAATCATGATTCAATGCATTAAAGATGTCAAAATGTATGCCTACAGACTAATAAAGCACTTAATTAGTGGGATGGACTTTTAGTCTTTTATCAAGTCAGTTAAATGTGTAATAGGTGATTGTCTTCAGAAACATTTTTTGTTATGCTGGTTGAAAGTCTCTTCACATCCCGATAGCAATCATTAAGTTAAGTGGTCTAAATGTATTCATCTGTATTTATATATTTTGTGGAAGGCGTAGGACCAAGAAATGTTCGTCCAATCAAAACGCTCGGTCCGAGCGTTTTAATAAGCTTTCCTACCTGCCTGTCAACTTCTGTATCTGCATACCTCTGCGCACCCGGTTCGCGCAGACAGGACACGTCATCAGCGCGTTCACGCACGCTGTGCAGACAGAGTGAGAATGACAGGCAAACATCAACAACCCGATCTTCCTTCCTTCCTTAGCCTTTAACTAAGGACCGTCACATCAGAAAAACGCAGATGTTCTAGGAGTATTCGATCATTTCCTTTTACAAAGCCACTTAGCTTCGGAAATGGGTATACAACAAACCAAAAGAGAACCTGATTTTAACCGCTACAATAACCTAATTTATGTATAAATATTAGGTGATTCCATAGGCGTAATTTGCGGGTGGGACATGTCCCCACCACTTTTTGCCAGGGTCGATATTGTCCCTACCACTTTTAGAAAGTAATTGAAAAATATATTGCGGAAGGTAGGCTAAAGGGAAAACAAAATCAACAAATCATTCTTCATAATCTAATTAGGGTGCTAAAAAAATTTTTTTTGACTCATGCATGCATAACACGTGCAGTGCAATAACGATGTGATTTGCAGCTGTCGCACTTTTCGTAATGTCATTAGGCTACAGCATTTTATTTTAAAAATGGAGAGCTTCCTTGTGCTAAGTATAGGCCTGCCCTCTACTAAAGATTTTTCTAGTCAACTAGTCGCACGTTATATTAAATTGATTAATATAATAATATATTAATTATTAAATATATAATTTATAAGCGCCATACTTCAATATAGGCTATAGGCAGGCGTATTAGGCTAGAGCCTATTCCGCTCTCAAGCTCGCGCATAAAGCAATTGCCTCAAAGCACCGGCAAAGTGCATAAAGTCGCACTTCTGAAAAATAAAGTCAGAACTGCGAGATATAAACACAATTCAGACTTTTTTTGTCAGAATTGTGAGATATAAACTCGCAATTGTGAGATATAAACTCGCAATTCTGAGAACATATCAGTCTTTTTATCTCGCAATTGTGACTTAATATCGTGCCATTCCGATTTTATATCTCACAATTGCGAGTTTATATCTCACAATTCTGTGAACAAAAAGTCCGAATTGTGAGATAAAATGTCGCAATTACCTTTTTTTTTCTTTCTTTCTTTTAATTCAGTGGAGGAAACGGGCTTCCATAGAAACGGACTTCCATACCTTATGCTATGCTCTCTCTTTTTTTTTGATTCCTCAGTGTTTGCTAAATGTTCTGTAATTTATTAGTCATTATATAGCCTAATACAGCGTGTAGGCCATGCCTCATCTTATTCGTTTTTGTTAATAACGTTTTGTAAGCTAGTTTG
>NW_015505276.1:322683-323794 GCF_001515645.1 Sinocyclocheilus grahami
ATCAGCGTGCATTGATTAACAGCATGTTGTAGCGCAAAAAAAAAAAAACGTGCTTGTGCAGCCAACTGAGAAAGTTAGTCGCAAAAGAGCAAGCAGTGGGAAGAATGAGTCTGGAGCCCTGAATTGCCCAGCTCCCCCTGTCAATGATCTACCTGCGTTCAAATTTCTCTGGCACTGCCCCTGGTACATCGATGTATTTTTGAAAAGCAAAAATTAAGTTTGTTCAACTCTAAACCCAGTCCCCAAGTAAATTAGGTTATTAAATTAAAAAACTAGCAAACCGAGTTGCGCGGTGTCCCCACCACTTTTCAAAGCAGTTACGCCACTGGGTGATTCTATAATTGCAGGTACATTTGGTGTCCGAAGTCATTCTTTTTTTCTGCTTTTTTCAAATGGTTATATTTTTAATTATTTTAATACTGTGTTACTCATTGTTATGAATTACAAGATGTTACAGTCCATAACAATATCATATTTTTTTGCAAAAAGTGTCTTAAATAGCTGAAAATCGTGATTTCTTGTTGTCTGAATTAGTCAGTGCATTTTTCCATCATGTATCGCTGTGTAATCAAAACATTTTATTGTACTTTTCTTTTTGTAATATTTAATTCATTTTATTTATAAAAGCCCTAAAGAGTCATTTTCCTAATTCTACAACATTATAAAAAATAAAAAATAAACTTTTTCTTATACAAATGTGTGTCCTAAATCTTGCGTCAACTCTGTTACCGTACCATACTTTGCCTTTAAATGAGTGGAATTATCTCCCACAACTATGTAAGATACAGGAAATGATGTCACTGTCCCTCACTGTTAAGATCTGAAGCACTGAAAAGTCTATGTGCACTCTCTAAGAAAATATTTCAACCTAAAAAGTTCTTACAGCAAGAGTTATTTTATAAAGTGTCAAATCTGTTACCACAATATCAAAAGGAAAACTGATTTTTTTCATTGATCACACTTTGTGTTATTTAAAAGTCTTTTAATCATGATTTCATTAGTGCCATGTGCTCTTAGCATTTATGCTAGCAAGTGGAGTTTTTGCAAAAAATAAAGAAAATTGCCAATTCTGTTACTGTCAAACTCTGTTACCAAGGTAGAGTAACAATGC
>NW_015505276.1:326409-328586 GCF_001515645.1 Sinocyclocheilus grahami
TACCGTACCATACTTTGCCTTTAAATGAGTGGAATTATCTCCCACAACTATGTAAGATACAGGAAATGATGTCACTGTCCCTCACTGTTAAGATCTGAAAGACTGAAAAGTCTATGTGCACTCTCTAAGAAAATATTTCAATCTAAAAAGTTCTTACAGCAAGAGTTATTTTATAAAGTGTCAAATCTGTTACCACAATATCAAAAGGAAAACTGATTTTTTTCATTGATCACACTTTGTGTTATTTAAAAGTCTTTTAATCATGATTTCATTAGTGCCATGTGCTCTTAGCATTTATGCTAGCAAGTGGAGTTTTTGCAAAAAATAAAGAAAATTGCCAATTCTGTTACTGTCAAACTCTGTTACCAAGGTAGAGTAACAATGCCGACAATGCGGTAACAGAATTGACAGTCCATCGGACAATTCTGTCAATTCTTTTACTTTACAATTCTGTCACTTAAAGGGTCAACTCTGTTTATGAACTATTTTCACACAAAAAACAATAAAATTGTTGTTTAAAATCTAATAAACATTATTGATTTATTTTTGCACCCTTATAATATTTCAACAACATTTCTTTTTTTAACTGGATATTGTAATACATTTTCAGATGAAAAATATTTGCTGCAAGTGGACGGTTCTGTGAAGACATAGGTTTTTTTTTTAAGGTATGCATAGGTGAAATATTATCTCAGTTTCAAGTGCTGGAATGTAAGGACTGTTTGTCTAATGAAACAAGAAGGATTTTTCCTGTTATGATTTATTGTTATTTCTACACATTGGCTAATTTGTCCCTAACAGAGTTGGCAAACAATACCTTAAAGACATCTGTTTTTTCATTAAAAGTAAAAAAAAAGGAAGTAACTTGTGTTTGGCAAGCACTGAATTATTAAAATTAAATATGTTTTCAATAAGATACTAAAAAAAAATCGGTTAGTAAAAAGTTTTTTTTCTTTACTTTCTGCAATGCCAAATGTATCTCCAATTATAGAATCACCCATATATATATAATTAGCCTATATGTGTATTTATAAATATAAGATATACAGGTATATTTTTCATATGGTGATGTGTTTGAAAATGATTTTGATATATGACATTGGTGTTTTTTGGCTTAATGTGATGCCTGCGCATATATTGGGATGTCCATTAACTGCGATTATTAAATTGACATGTGTGCACTGGCAAATATGACACTGAGGAAGAGCTTAGTCTCGAAAACGTTTTGCACTTTTTTGCAATCTTTTGCACGTTTTGACAAAGATTAATAGGCTATATTACATTTTGAAGGTGACATTCTGCAAGGTGGGCCATATATGCAGATATATGTGCGTTATATAGAAATGATATAGCCATTATCTGGATCTCAGAGTACTTGTACCTCAGAAAATGGTTCAGTGTAAGAAAATTGGTGTCCCTCTCCTAATACAACTCTGGGCGGCGTTTCCCGATTACGTTGTCTCTTAGCGCTCTGCGAAGACTCTTAGCAGCATACATCACATCAGGGAAGAAAACAGAAAAATATATGCCCAGTGGCAGGGCCGTTTCTAGGCATAGGCGAGCTAGGCGGTCGCCTAGGGCGCCACCAGCTGAAGGGGCGACAATGAGCGCACGTACTGGCACTTTTAGCAGGGTTGTGATAAATGGTCACCACATAAAATACAAGGGGAAAAACCTACACGAGACACTGCGTAATAATTTTAATAGCTTTTAACAAAAAGGGGGGGGGGCGGGGATTCTGATACCACTGCTTACAGCAAGAAGCACTTCAGAAATAGTTGAATTTGCAAACTAAATTCAACCCTGGCTGGATATTTTATATAATTTCGAAATGAGTGCACGAACCTGCAACGTCATTCGCAAATATTTCATGTAACTGGCAGTATAACTTTGAAAGGTTCATTTATATTATACTGCTGAAGTTGGCGAAATTTTTTTAATACCTTTTTTATAGAATTGCAGCTTCTGTATCTGCTTCTGAAGGTATTCAGGAGACCTACGTTTTAGAGTATATACACTAAATGGCTCCACAGATGGCCCTGTCTTTGATTTAGCACAACCATTCGTTGTATCGGTGCCATACTTTGGCCAAACGCCCCACCTCAATTATTCACTTTAAATAGACTCCTAAGCCTTTATTGCCTAATGGATTGCCAGCTGATGTACCTTTGGATTAT
>NW_015505276.1:328801-352951 GCF_001515645.1 Sinocyclocheilus grahami
ATATATATATATATATATATATATATATATATATATATATATATATATATATATATATATATATATATATAAAAGCTAACAACCATCAGTCTAATGACAATATTATTATTTGCATCAAAACACTTCAGTTTGTCTTTATTGAACACTGGGAGTAGGCTATTACAACTTTAGAATTACAGTATATTCGTATAGACTGAAATATAAAGAAGTGTGAACTGTCAACAGTGATGATAAGGTATATCTAGGAGTGGTCCAGACCAACCTTACGAAAATATGACTTACAGAAGGTAAACTAAACTAAGAACATTTCGGGAAACACGTACGGTAAGGTACAGCTTTAAGGTATAACTTGAACATAGTTATGTTTGGGGAAACGCAGCCCTGTTCGGTATATAGCCTAGTCATTTAGAGATTTCAGTCACCAGACAAGTGATGTTTATTAAGAACGGACAAAAATATGAAAGAACAAATATACATTTATGAATTAATCAAAACGGAAATATAGAAATATATTTAAAAAACAGAAATATGTGAAAAATAGTTATTAATTTGACTAATTTTGATATGGGCTACATGTTGCATGTACAAATAAGCAACCTATTGTAGGCAGCCTATAATTGTAAAGCGTAGCTTTAATAATCAAAATTATAAAAACATTTCATGCACTTTTTTTTCACTTTGCATTGAGAAGATGATTTGCATTTACTTTAACAATTTAAAGATGTACTTTTTTTTACTTTCACCTCAAGTATGTTTTTGGCCAGATGCTTGTCGGCTACTTTTAACTGAGTAAAATAGTTACACAGTACATCTACTTAGGATGGAGAATTTTGGAGTAGGACTTTTTACACCCCTGGATCTACACAATGCAATTTCTACTATGTCACTGTGTTTTACTAGTTTACTCCACTGCTGGTATCAGGATCACATTTTTGTTTCAGCATGAATTAAAATATTTTCAAGGTTAGGCTATATGAGTAAATAAGAGGAACTTATTAGAACGGAGCAGCCATAATGAAATTCGTAAAATAGAAAGATTCCTCCTTTGAGCTCCGATTTACAATGGGAGGATACAAATAACTGTGTTCTCCTTCATTGTTAAGGACAATCAGTCATGCAAAGCAGCCTATTTGTCTCAAACTGATTTGGTTCATGTCGACCAGAAAAAACACATAGAAGTGACAATTTGATTGTTATAGATTTTATTAACTGCATCTGATATTTTAGCTTTATCATTTGAAGTGCCTCTGTTTGCAGATGCACGAGAAGCCCCGGAATGATGAGTTTATCTGTATTTATCAGCGAGGGCTGCAGACAGAGCCGCAAGGAACTTGTCCACGGCCACGTGCACTTCTGCGGTGAAGTCAGCGGGGAAATGAACTGCAAGAGTCACGAGGATGTTATGGGACAGAATCTGAAAAACAACCCAAAAAGTAGTAAATGAACAGTTAATGCACTATGAATGAATAATTTGCATTTTATTTCACATGTCTCATTTCTATTTAACTCAGTAGAGTGCTCAGTCAATACCATGATTTGAGTGTGTCAGATTAATTTAACACATTGATTGAAACAGGTTTGAAAAGCTACAGCACATTATTAAATATCTCACCTTGAAGTTTCCAGGGTCTACCCGGAGCGTGGTGGCATGGAGATCACTCAAGGAGCTCAGTCCACCAATAAGATCATCCATTTTGCCCACAGCATCAGTGATGGCTCTCATCACAGTTTTGCCATGTTTATTCACTTGGGCAGAGCCGAGAGAATAATCAGGCCAATGAGCAAAATATATTTTAGTCTGAGGGTAGACAACAAGCATTCTGCGGGAAGGAGAAGAATCCATTTAGTGCACATAGTTTTTGCCAGAATATTAGGTGCTTTTGAAATAAAAAAAATGATTTTAAATGTGGAGCTCTTACCTTCCCAGAGCTTCTTGGCCTATGGCGTCGGCCTTACTAGAGATTTTACCCCAGAAGGCCTTGACCACATCTTTATCCTTAGCTGTCAAACTCATTTTCCGATCCTTTCCACCTTGTTATTACAAGAGCAGAGTTTTAGGTGTAGGATAAGGGGTCTTTTATAACGCGCAGTGCTGCCACACCCAACAAGCACCAGCTCCACCTCTCAGACTTCAGCCAAAATTTAAGTTCAGACTATTTTTTGTCAATTAATTTCATCATTCAGTATTTTATCAAAAATACTGAATGGTTATATTTATTTTATTTTTTTTACATTTATTTATGTTATTTATTTTAAAAACAGAAAGTACCTAGAAATCCAGTTGTCGATTTTCTATCATCAATACACTGAAACAATTACAGAAATAGAGTATCGAATATAATAATCCACAATAAACAATTACGTTGGTTTCAGTGAGTAGAAAAATGTATTGAATGTATCTGAATGTAGGCTACTGAATGTTTTTTGTCTGAAATAAAAGAAATAATATTGTCCTTTTTTTATTTGTTTTGTTTTAATTATTCCACTAAGATGCTATTTATATTCAGTCGACTGTCTTTGCATGTATGAGATGCTTTGGGGTCATTTGGGGACACCACGTGCCACCTAAAGGGTGGGACAAATTTAAAAAGAACAGGACATCCCCGGTTATCAAAGTTTACCAAATTAAGAACAGTTTGAAATGGGAGGAGCTGGTCTGAGTGTCCAGATAAAGGAAAAAGCGCTGGAACTCGTTCAAATAGGCAAAAAAAAACTTAAATTAGGTATTAGATGGGTCGTTTTGGTTAATTCGATGTTAAATGTATATAGCCTACCACACCTGAGCTTTTCAGCTGTTTGCCACTGATTAATGTGTTCAAATATTATAATATTAATTCGAATAGCCTACTTTGATTATTTGCCATTCATTTTGTTAATATGACTTTCATCTGCCTAGTGGTTTTGAGTAGGCTAATAACTATAGTGTAAATAAAGTTTGGATTTAGACAAATCACATGTAGCTAAAGCCTTGATTAGACAAACACAATACACATATAGATCGTGATTTTGTTGATTGATAGATCCACACATATTTGACGATGTTTGAAATATATTTCTGACAAATCTAACTTCGCAGTTTCTAATCAAAATGTAACATTTACTAGGATCGGATCCAACTAGGTACCACACATAGCCAATCAGTTTTAGCGGCTGATGTGGGGCGGAGAACGCAAGTATAAATAAAAACTCCGCGCGCATCTATCTATGTTCAGCATTCACACTTGTTGAAAAAGTAAAGAGATAATCACAATGGTGGAGTGGTCAGATTCCGAGCGCAATACTATTGCGAGTGTCTGGGGCAAAATCAACGTCGGTGAAATCGGACCCCAGGCTCTGGCAAGGTAATTTAACAGTGTGTAAATGATGATATACACAACATGTTGTTCATTCAGTGGTGCATTTTGAACAGACATTGGATTTATGTATTTTCATTGTTTCTCATGACAGGGTGCTGATTGTATATCCCTGGACTCAGAGGTATTTCGGTTCCTTTGGAAACCTATCCAGTGCGGCTGCAATCCTGGGCAATCCCAAGGTGTCAAACCATGGGAAAACTGTGCTAAATGCGTTGGAAAAAGCCGTGAAGAACTTGGATGGCATCAAAGGCACTTACTCTGAGCTCAGCCAGCTGCACTGCGACAAACTCAACGTTGATCCAGACAACTTCAGGGTAAATGCTACTTCTTTATTTTCCAAGTTTGAGCTTATTAATAAGGATATCGCAGCACCTCAGTTAGACAGACGGTTGTTACCTAACAAATGCACGTTTTCTTGATTCACACAGCTGCTGGCCGATTGTCTCACCATCGTCGTTGCGACTGCATTTGGATCCGCGTTCAGCCCCGCTGTTCAGGCCACCTGGCAGAAATTCCTGTCCGTAGTTGTGTCCGCTCTCTCCAGCCGTTACTTCTGAAGTCCTGCTCGAGATCCCTGCCTCAACTCAATTATGATTCAATGCATTAAAGGTGTCAAAAAGTATATAAATAAAGCATTCAATCAAGGAATGGATTTTGAGTCTTTTCATTCATCATTATTTTTTCATTTATCTTTTCATTTGTCATAATGTTCAGCATTAGCAGTGGTTATGGAGTAATATTTTATTACACTCAAAATAGCCTACTATTAAAATAACCTTATTAGACCTCAGTTTTATAAACAGACTTGCAGAGGGGAACATGACAGGCAGATGGTTATGCACTCTTAAAAATAAAGGTGCTTCAAAAGGTTCTTCAAGCGATGCTATAGAAGAACCATTTTTGGTTCCACAAAGAACCATTCTGTCAAAGGTTCTTTAAGAACCATCTCTTTCTTACCTTTTTATAATCTGAAGAACCTTCTTTCACCACAAAGAACCCTTTGTGAAACAGAAAGGTTGGTCAGTATAAAAGTAATAGAAGTCTATGGAAATTCCCCACAATTCAAAGAAACAAACATGTGTGTGTGTGCATTTGGATGGGTTAACAGAGCACCAATTCCAAGTATGGGTTACCATACTGTCAAATGTCACGACTTTCACTTTATAATAATAATTGTATTTATTACAAATCCATGTACCAGAGGAAAATCCTACTCCTCTTGTAAGTGTATTTATTTTACACTTGAATTGAAGTACAAACCCGATTCCAAAAAAGTTGGGACACTGTACAAATTGTGAATAAAAACAGAATGCAATGATGTGGAAGTTTCAAATTTCATTCATAATATAACAAAGATGAAAAATCAAATGACATCAACACATCTCAAAAAAGTTGGGACAAGGCCATGTTTACCACTGTGTGGCATCCCCTCTTTTTATAACGGTCTGCAAACATCTGGGGACTGAGACAAGTTGCTCAAGTTTAGGAATAGGAATGGTCTAATACAGGCCCATTCTGGTCTAATACAGGCTTCTAGTTGCTCAACTGTCTTAGGTCTTCTTTGTCGCATCTTCCTCTTTATGATGCGCCAAATGTTTTCTATGGGTGAAACCAGTCATAAGGGTTAATTTGAAATTTATTTATATGAATATATATATATATATGAATAAACCAGCTTTCCATTGATGTATGGTTTGTTATGATAGGACAATATTTGGCTGAGATACAACTATTTGAAAATCTGGAATCTGAGGGTGCAAAAAAATCGAAATATTGAAAAAATTGCCTTTAAAGTTGTCCAAATAAAGTTCTTAGCAATGCATATTACTAATCAAAAATTAAGTTTTTATATATTTATGGTAGGAAATTTACAAAATATCTTCATGGAACATGATCTTTACTTAATATCCTAATGATTTTTGGCATAAAAGAAAAATCGATAATTTTGTCCCATACAATGTATTGTTGGCTATTGCTACAAATATAACCGTGCTACTTATGACTGCATTTATGCTCCAGGGTCACATATTTGAGTATCAAACAGACACGGTCACACTGTTATGACACATTGCAAAAAGACTGTTTTGTATTTCCGCTCTCAGTTATATTACTTTACACTATATACACAATATACACAAAGAATTGCCCTTTTCAAGGTGTGTATTTTCTTTCTTCAAAGCAAAACAGCGGAGTCCGTATGCCTTGAATACTTCAGGTGACTCTATAGAGGACCAGGATGGTGATTCAAGGTATTATGCAAAGACAAGAATTAAGGGTTTATTTTTCCTTTTGTAAGTTCCTTTAGAACTATGCATGTTGTTGTTGTAAATTATACTAGAGTTGTGTTTTCTTTGCATTCTGTTGTTGTCAGCATTTTCTGCATGCAGTAATCCCTGGTGGTAGGGCTGTGCAATTAATCGCATGTGATTGTCAAGCGCATCTTGTCAGTAAAGCCGGTTCCGTGATTAGTAGTAAATCTCCATCACCTGCTTTCCGATGGAGCGGCATTTAATACACAGAGCCGTAGTTCACTGACAAGCTAGGCAATATCGCGTTCATAATCGCAGATGAAGCGCATTCGATTATGAACGCGATATTGTCTGGCTTGTCGGTGAACTACGGCTCTGTGTATTAAATGCCGCTCCATCAGAAAGCAGGTGATGGAGATATACTACTAATCACGGAACCGGCTTTACTGACGAGATGCGCATGACAAACGCATGCGATTAATTGCACAGCCCTAATAAATCTGTGCTGTTTGCAGAATGATGTACTGGAGTGACTGGGAGGAGGAGCCTAAAGAGACCAATCGGGGCAGTATAAAGAAGGCCTGGATGGATGGTTCAAATGCTGGTTGATGGATTTGTGAAATGAAAAACTGCATGTTTGTAATAAACAAGACATTGACTGATGGACTGGAGTCATGTGGATTATTGTGATATTTTTATCAGCTGTTTGACTCTCATTCTGACGGCACCCATTCACTGCAGATGATTCACTGCTGAGCAAGTGATGTAACGCTAAATTTTTCCAAATCTGTTCTGATGAAGACACAAACCATCTACATCTTGGATGGTCCTGGGTGAATGCATTTTCAGCAAATGTTAATTTTTGGGTGAAATATACCTTTAAGAAACACAATATATGTATGGCCTGATCCAGAAGAGAACTTAGTTAAAAGTAGATTACAATTCATAATTTTAAATGCAAAAAAAAAAAAAGTTATCACAATTTAATGTTGACGCTACATTTAAATATATAAAAAGAAAACAAACTTGCTGTCCTGGTTGACCAATCTTAAAATTTGGTTTGTTTTTGTCACCCTTATGTCATGCATCCTGCCGACTTGTCTGCTGCATTTTTCCTTTTTGTTTGTTCGTTTTTTTTTTCTTTTTTCTTTATGGCCCTATTCCCATTTCAGAGATCAAACTCCACTAACTGATGAACAGTTGGTAGCAGGGTAAGATTGAACCACAATTCTGAACCACCTCTCCTTTCTCCAGAGCACCCCACCTTTGTTCACGTTTTCTCCCTGATAATTTGTCTGGCATATATGTATATTTTTAGATCACATATGTATGCATTCAATGGTAAATGTAATCTGGGAAATTGTGAGTAATTGTTTGTTATTTACTATTTATGTAATCTAAGCTCATAGTATCACCTTCAAACTTGGGTCACAGTAACAGATTTGAAAAAAGTTATAATTTTGTTAAATTCTTTGAAGTACATTATTCCATAATAATAAATCATGTGGGTTAATCTTGCAATCTAGAAATGTCATTCAGTCAAAAGCTGTATAGGTAACGGGCCTGCATTAATGCAATGTTCATAACTCAATACACTTAAAGACCTGTTTTCCTTTCATTTTTCTTCCTCACAAAATAATTTCACCACTGAAAGCGATTAAATGTTTAAATCAGACCACTGCCTTTTGTACGATGGGCCTTCTTGGGGTTTAATTCTCTCAAAGAAGCCTTGTCTGAATGGATGAACTATATACAGGGCAGATTCATCTCTCTGCCAGATTGATCCAGTCACCAAACATTCTCACATTTCAAATGTAATCTGGGAAATTGTGAGTAATTGTTTGTTATTTACTATTTATGTAATCTAAGCTCATAGTATCACCTTCAAACTTGGGTCACAGTAACAGATTTGAAAAAAAGTTATAATTTTGTTAAATTCTTTGAAGTACATTATTCCATAATAATAAATCATGTGGGTTAATCTTGCAATCTAGAAATGTCATTCAGTCAAAAGCTGTATAGGTAACGGGCCTGCATTAATGCAATGTTCATAACTCAATACACTTAAAGACCTGTTTTCCTTTCATTTTTCTTCCTCACAAAATAATTTCACCACTGAAAGCGATTAAATGTTTAAATCAGACCACTGCCTTTTGTACGATGGGCCTTCTTGGGGTTTAATTCTCTCAAAGAAGCCTTGTCTGAATGGATGAACTATATACAGGGCAGATTCATCTCTCTGCCAGATTGATCCAGTCACCAAACATTCTCACATTTTAGGTTAGTGGTGCCTTTAGACAAAGACTATAGAATACCCAAGACGTGTCACTCGCATAGTTTTGAATGGGGAAAAATGCAATGCTCAATATGGCCGCTCAATCGCAGGAAGCCCCGCCTTCTGAATGAAAGAGCCAATTGGTAAAGTCAGCACGTCACTGCAGCTGCTAGAAGTCCCGGTTGCTATAGAAACAGTCAGCGTTCTGAGACTTGTCTTAAAGAGACTTTGATTTAGATCAGGAAAAGAAAAGTCCAGATCACCAAATCATTTGTCCAATCATCCTTCCCTTGTGAATCCCCTAGAAATTTGGGTTAGAGTGTGTAATTCTCAGTGCTGAGTAGATTAGAGCTTGACAGCCAATCAGACCCTCCACTATAATGCACTGATTTTATTTTCACTTGTTCTGTGATCACTGTACTTTATTCCTCTCTTTATTCCTTTACCTTAAAAGGTTTTCTGATATTATTCTCGCCACCATTCTGGCCACCAAGTCTGATATGTGCGGCAAGAAGTTTGAACTAAAAATAGACAATGTGCGCTTCGTCGGACATCCAACCTTATTGCAGCCTCCACATACTATTCAGGTGAGACAAGCTAAATTTCTTTCTGAAAGATGTCAGGCCAGTTAAAAGACATATGATATCATTCAAAAGTTTGGGGTCTTAAGATTTTGTAGTGTTTTTGTAAAATTGCATTTATTTGATAAAAAATACAGTAATGTTGTGGAATAATATTACAATTTAAAATGACTCTTTTGTATTTTATTATGTTTTAAAATGTCATTTATTGTAAAATTTTATAAAATGTCAAATGTGTCAGCAAAGCAGAAAGTTCAGCATCATTACTCCAGTCTTCAGTGTCACATGATCCTTCAGAAATCATTCTAATATGCTGATCAAGAAACATTTCTTATTATTATCGATGTTGAAAACAGTTGTGCTGCTAATATTTCTGTGGAAACCAAAATAGAAAGTACTAAAGAAGATGATTTATTTGAAAAATAATGTTTTGTTACATTACTGGCACTTTTGCTCAATGTAGTACATCCTTGCTAATAAAAGTATCAATTATTTCTTCTTCTTCAAAAAAAAGAATAAATACAAATAAAATAATAAATAAAAACATACTGACCACAAACCTTTTAATGTTATATTGCTGTTATATTGCATAGTCTGAGAGTGAAGGAAATGCTTTTGAACTGTGCTGTTTAGTAACCATTTATTCTTCACATAAACATCTCATGTTTAAGTCAATTGCCAATGCACTGGTGACTATCATGAACACAGGCTAAGAGCTCCACCTTCTGTTTGAGAGAAAATATGTTAGGAGGAGTCCACTGTAGAATGAAATGCTCCTCCTGCAAACAAACACTTTGCATTTGTTGAACATGTTTTAACAGCTAAGATTTAACCTCAATCAAGTCAAGCTACAAGTAAATTCAGTATTGATTCAGAATATTAAAAGATCACTGTCTGTTATGCATGCTGCATCATAAAATGCATCATGATCAGTTATACTAACCTGCACAATGACGGTATAATCTACATACACATACTTAAAAGTTCACATTTATTTCTCAAATGTAAAAAATACTATGCAGTTTCTTAAAAGAGTTTCTTTTTTATAATCTGAACTACAATACTCTTTATGCAACATTCCGTTAACTTACTATTATGATAACATGTTAAAAGAAAGCAAAACATTATTTAGCATTGCTCTAAAATGATCATTACATGTGTCTCCTTGAAATACATGCTTAATCATAAAATAAGCTTAATCTAAATCCATTTATTAATGATGTTCCTTCGCCAGGTCTCCAAAACCGACCCCTCCCCCAAAAGAGAACTGCCCACCATGATCCTGTTCAGTGTCGTTTTTGCATTAAGGGTAAGAAAACAATACATTTAAACTCTTAATGAACACAAATCTATTAATATATATGGGAAAAGTCTATAAATTAATATACTGTAATGAATTCAATTGAAAAAATATTGATACACTTACAAATGCATGACTATCATGACATTAGATATAGAAAATATCAAACCAAGTGCAATTTATTTTAAAGAAAGAGCACAAGCACAAATTTCCTACAAAACGCACAAGTCTGTTATGCAGTAAGTTATATAGTATAAAACAACAACAGTATTTTGGTCTAAATTAAGGTGCAACATGTACAGTATCTGAAGACTTTCATCAATTAGTTTGCTCATGGTTTGTTTGATTGCTCATTATTTGTTATATATTGCAATAAAATATATACATTTTAATGTATAAGTTGAATTCATGATGTATAAGTTTGTCAATTAATGTACTATCATCAATTTAAGTTGAAATATTTTGCACATCACTATTTGAGATACAGTGGCCAACAAAAATATTAAGATAAACTTCAAATGTGTGATTATCATGACATTACATATAAAAGTATCTAACCAAATGCAATGCATTTTAACGAAGAAAAAAACCCCACAATCACACATTTCCAGCAAAACATACAAGTTTGCAATGCAATATAAAACAACAGTACTTTGTTCTAAATTAAGGTGCAAAATGTACAGTATTTGAAGACTTTCATCATTTGGTTTGATCATGGTTTGACACGCATTGCAATAAAATGTGTACAATTAGAATTGTCTAAGTACTTTGTGGAGGCACTGTATAGTGAATCAGCTGTTTGTGAAGCTGTCTGAGGTCAAGTGTTTAGTTTTGGCTTCTCAGAAAGGGTGTGGATTGAGATAAGCCTCCAGTGTGCTGTCTATCAGGCAGACTGACAGGGAGGCGGGACTCTGTTCTCTGCACAATCAGACTGCACACGATCAGACCCACCCGTATGTGCCACCATGACTTGACACGGCAGAGTGCTGCTGAGTCAGAGCCCCGGCTGCAGAAAATGCAAACTCACTATCAGTTCTCCAGCATGCCCACTCCCTTTCTCAGTACTCTCCCTCTGGTCACTATGCCCACCATTAATCTGCAAATTTACCATATGTGCATATTTGATTCAAGAGAATATTCAATAAAATATTAGGTTGTTAGTGGGTTGTACTTTATGCCCCCTCTTAAATATACACATTATGACTAATAGTAATGCATTATACCCTTTAATAACCCATTCAACATAAAGGCTCTAAGTAACTTACTTGTAAGTTACTAGATGTTTTTTTATCTTTGTTTGAATACAGAAATAGTTTATCATAAAATATATATATTCAAGTCATGAGTTATTGCATTTTTAATTTTTAAATAAATTAATAGACATGGACAAAAAGTTGCATGACTTCCATGACCCACTCATCAAATACTTACAAAATATCAGTGTTTGACTCTTCAGTAACTTGTGGAATAATGTGTGTAACTCTGAAAGGCAATTTTAACTGAATACCTTGTTATGAAATTAGATTATAATTATATAATAGATTATACTCTTATTTGATTATATAAATGTCAGATTATAGTTATTTGATATGTTTAATAAAGGTATATATATATATATATATACTATGGCTCCATATCTGAAAATAAAATTTCAGGCATTGTGAAGTCAAACAAGTTAGAAGCAAAAAAAAAAATATATATATTTAAATATGTGACAAAGAACTGTGTCCAGGAAAAGGAAATACAAATAGTACATTAAGCAATGAGCTTGTGAAATTGTATTTATTCATATATTTAAATGTATTTATTTATCTCTAAGAAGTAATATTAGAAGATTATGCCTAATGTTTTATATTTTTAAAGAGTCTGTTTTCATTATGATTTCAGGACAGTTTGACATTTTTTACTTTATGTCCCCCAAAAATATCAAAATGAATTTCTATACCAATTAAAAAAATGGTCATCATGGAAGAGGCATATGCATTAATTATTGCATTTTTAATGTTGTGTAATGAACTAATAGTTACGAGCAATAAATGAGTGCCGTGTCACTGACCCACTCATCAACTGAACAATAACCATCTTTCATCTCGATTTTCTGCCTTCTACAGGCCAATGCAGACGCCTCGGTCATCAACTGTATGCATAACCTGTCTCGTCGCATTGCCATCGCCCTGCAGCACGAGGAGCGCAGGTGCCAGTACCTCACCAGAGAGGCCAAGCTCATGCTGACAGTGCAGGACGAGGTCACCACCATGACCGAGAGTGAGACATCTCTAGTGTTTGTCCTGCAAATGCAATTACTGAAGGTGCTGCATGATTTTCACCTTGCTGTTTACCTGTCATTATAGCGGACGGCACTCCACAGTCGCCGTTTCGCCAAATCCTTCCCAAGTGTAAATTAGCAAGAGACCTAAAAGAGGCCTATGACAGGTGAGTTGGTTTATATTGAACAACATTTACCCAAGCACTCCTGGCATCTGCGGTTAGAGACTTTAACAACATTCTTAACAACAAATTTCCCTTTGATTTTAAGGGTCTTTATGATCAGCAGTAGGGAATAGGTTAGTTAGGGCTGTAATTGATTAGAAGGAACATGCTTTGTTAGGATTGTGTGATTTTTACAAAAAAAATCTTCCTATTTTCTGGGATTTTGTCAAAAACAATAATTCAATGATATTTTGCTGAATATACTTTTGTGTTTGTACCTTGGCTGGTTTAACTTTTCATATTCTTCATATTCTGCGTGGCGCCGGTCAGGTCACAGCAGCGACAAAAATTAACTATTTCATTAGTCAATATTTGCCACATAAAGGATTTTCAGGTGCAGTTTTACTTTTTTTTCCCTAGCCTTGTTAGATGTGTGCATCTTCTTTCATATTAAATTCTTACAATTAATCAATTTGATTAGATTAAGAAGACATTTTAGGCTATTACCAAGCAAATTAAATTCACATTTAGATGTATTTACACTGCAGTTACAATTGCATAAATGTCTTGAGATTAATGTTTGAAAAATAATATTTGGAATATTGAAATAAATGGTTGTTTTAAAAAAATATATATTTTAAATGCTCAATGGGTAATGCATTAAACTAATTCATTCAAACAGCTGATTCATTCAGGAACAAAGTAACTGTATTTAGGAATGGATGATTGAATCATTTGATTCTTTCAAAAATGCTGATTCTTTCATGAATTAAACACCACACTGTTTTTTTTCAGAGATGCTCAACAGTTCTGTTGCATCAGAACCGTTTTGAAAGTCATGTTTTTATCCGTTTTTGCCTAGTGAGTGACATTCTTGATAATGAGTGCGTTTACATGCATGTTCTTAAGCCGATTATGCTTAATAAGCCGAAAACGCACTTGGTCATGTAAATGCGGTAACCCGTTTTCTTTTATCGGAGTAAGGTCACAAACGGCGTAAGCATAAACCGGTCGCAACAGGTAGTTTTTTGCCTCTTACTCCGATTTCGCACGGCATGTAAACGCAATAACCCGCTTTCTGTCGGCTTATTGAGGTGCGCATGTGTGATAGGCCTACGTGACAAGAACGCATCGTTAGTGCAGATTTAAGCACATCTAGAACGACCAAACGTCTTGCAGTAAAGACAGAAGGAAATATATCACAAAAGCAAACTTTTTAATGACTCAGAAAATGATAAAAATGTGTTCTCATCTTGTGCAGCAGAAGAAGTGGTTCAGTCACAATGCTGCGTTTATAACTGCATGAGAGGATCATATGTGAGCTGTAAGTTTCCCGACATGTTGCAAGCTTAATTTAACATCACAACTGACAAATGTACGGCATACTCGGAGTCAGATAAGCAAATGATTATATATTGACGTCACTACAGGGAAATAACCTGATTTATTAATGAAGTCACGTAAACGCAGCTTACTTGCGTTGTCAGGTTACTGATGTGCATGTAAACGGGGAAAACTGGTTATTTTAATAAGCTGATATTTGTGAGTTATCAGCTTACTGGTGTGCATGTAAACGTGCTCAATGTCAGCTTCCACATCATTAAAACAACAATTATGATATTATCGTAGATATTGCACACTCTTATGTCCTGTCCTGTTTGGGCTAAATTGTGCAGCATGTTATGTTGTAGGGATTACAGTTGTGTTTCAGGATTGTTATTGATGCTTGAACTTAAATCGTTAAGCATGAAACTCAATATGTTGCAGACAAACAGCTATTTGCTTTTGTTCGTATTCTGCAGTAAAAGAACAGCTCTTGTCATTTTTGTCATGATGCTATTGTGTATTGTTTTCAGCCTCTGCACAACTGGAGTCGTTCGGCTTCACATTAATAACTGGCTAGAGGTCAGCTTCTGCCTGCCACACAAAATCCACCGTGTAGGAGGGAAACACATCCCACCAGAAGCTCTTGAGCGCAGCCTAAAGGCCATTCGGTGAGTTACAGCTTATATTCAGTTTATTTATCAAGCTGCATTTAATTCAGCAAGTTGCATCCAGTTATTTTCTGGAAAATGAAAATGGCTATTTTGCTTCATCAAATGCTCTTCAGTTTGATCACACTGAATTATGGGATGTAGTATTCCTCAGTTTTGGCAAAAATAGTAGTAGGTTATCCATGTATTCTTTGTGCACAGTATGTAGACTGTTTACTTCAGCAAGTAAGTAGTAAGATATTGTAACCAGTATGGTTATATGATATTCTGAACATAGCCTTAGTCTCTCCTGCTTTTCTGCATGATCAAGTGCACTTGCTATTAAGACCAGAGTGTAATTTGAACTGCAAGTAGTGTTGGGATGCTGTGCCCCCTGCAGGCCGTATCACGCACTGCTGCTCCTGGACAATGAGAAGGCCTTACTAGCTCAGCTCCCTCTGGACTGCTCTCCTGCTCTAGTGCGGCTCATCAAAACCTGCTCAGCCGTCAAGAACCTGCAGCAGTTGGCTCAAGACGCTGACCTGGCTCTCTTACAGGTCAAAGACTAGATGCAGCCTTGCACATTTATCAGCCTGGTCCTCCCTAATGTTTGACACATAGAAATGTTCCATTGGTTTGACAAAAAGGAGCTGTAGATTTACTCTTGGCAAAAAATGTATGAGATGCTGAGCTGACACCCACAGGATTAAAGTGGGAGTAAAGTGAAAAGTTATACAGGTGCATCTCAATAAATTAGAATGTCGTGGAAAAGTTCATTTATTTCAGTAATTCAACTCAAATTGGGAAACTCGTGTATTAAATAAATTCAGTGCACACAGTAATTTTTAACAAAAAAAACTGTAATTCCTTAAAAAATCTCAATGCAAACATTATTCATTATTTCGTGTCTCTCTCCCCCAGCTACTCTCCTCTGGCTGAGCAGTTTGCCCTCCAATTTCCAGGTCATGACCTGCCCTCCATGTTAGCAAAGTTCTCACTTCCTGTATCTCTGTCTGAGTTCAGGAATCCACTGGATGCCCCTGTGCATGAGGTAAGAGTCTTAATAAGGTTATCTTTTCACTATCTATGACAAACATCAGATCGGAAGTCATTTATTTCCAATGGAAAGTAGTACAGGGGCATTAAGAAGTTGCGCATAGGAGCATGCAGAATTTAAGATCCAATCTGAGCGTAAATTTTTGCAGCTAAACCATATGTGACCAGATGTTATGCATTCTAATCAAAAGTATGAGACAAGTAAATAAGTACACTTAAACATTATTTTTTACATTTTACATTTCTGTTTAAAATTATGAAGAATTATGTATGAATTAATAAAAAATATTTTATAAATTATATAAGTATATAAATAATTATATACTATAAATTATAAAATATTATAATACATATTTATGAATAAATAATAAATATATATTATATAATAATTATATAAATAATAAAATAATTGTATAATTATTTGCATGGAATAGTCTTAGAAAACCTACATTTTTTTCCTTCAAATATAAATGTTACATTGCTTCCCACAGGTCTTCCAGATAGCTGCACATTTGGTGTACTGGGGTAAAGCTATCATTATCTATCCTCTCTGTGAGAACAACGTGTATATGCTGTCTCCCCACGCAAACATCTGCATGTAAGTATGTTCTTTAAAAAATAATTAAACCTGTAAATTGGCATGCTTTGTCTGTTGTACAGACTAAAATATTCTCACAATTTTTAACAAAAAAAACTGTAATTCCTTAAAAAATCTCAATGCAAACATTATTCATTATTTCGTGTCTCTCTCCCCCAGCTACTCTCCTCTGGCTGAGCAGTTTACCCTCCAATTTCCAGGTCATGACCTGCCCTCCATGTTAGCAAAGTTCTCACTTCCTGTATCTCTGTCTGAGTTCAGGAATCCACTGGATGCCCCTGTGCATGAGGTAAGAGTCTTAATAAGGCCATCTTTTCACTATGTATGACAAACATCAGATCGGAAGTCATTTATTTCCAATGGAAAGTAGTACAGGGGCATTAAGAAGTTGCGCATAGGAGCATGCAGAATTTAAGATCCAATCTGAGCGTAAATTTTTGCAGCTAAACCATATGTGACCAGATGTTATGCATTCTAATCAAAAGTATGAGACAAGTAAATAAGTACACTTAAACATTATTTTTTACATTTTACATTTCTGTTTAAAATTATGAAGAATTATGTATGAATTAATAAAAAATATTTTATAAATTATATAAGTATATAAATAATTATATACTATAAATTATAAAATATTATAATACATATTTATGAATAAATAATAATTATATAAATATATATTATATAATAATTATATAAATAATAAAATAATTGTATAATTATTTGCATGGAATAGTCTTAGAAAACCTACATTTTTTTCCTTCAAATATATATTGACCATCATTTGTTTTGTGTGGATATCTTCATACATTCACTGTTTTACCATGGTGAATAAACGGAGTAATGGATGCTTTGCAAACAGTTCGAAAGTTCTTTGCAACTGCCACTAGGCAGCGAAATGCAACAATGGTATGTGAATGTTAATTAAGAGTGACATAAGACTAGTGTTTGAGATGTTAGCAAATATTTGCTGAAACGTCAGACGTTTATTCATTTGGATTTGATTTAATCTCAGTAAGGGTCAGGGTTTGTGCGAAGAGCATTGTCAGTTAACCCCGGTTGTCGATGCTGTAACTACACCATCATGTGTGTGTATCTGAGCAGGCCCAGCTCATTCAGATGGTGGTCTGGATGCTCCAGCGCCGGCTGCTGTTTCAGCTCCACACGTATGTTTGTCTGCTGGTCCCACCCGTTGAGGAGGAGCCTGGTCTTCGGGAGGAGGAGCCACCCCTAGTCACACGCGTTACAGGCCGGAGTCTGAGCACACCCAGCGCCCTGAGTTTCGGCTCTCCCAGTATGTAACCCAGTCAGCTCCAACTTAGCACTTAAAAGATACTCTTATGATCAAATAAAGTCTCAGTAGTTTCTCTCATTTTCCCTCTGCAGCAAGTAGCGATGACATGACCCTCACGAGTCCCAGTATGGATAACTCAAGCGCTGAGCTCCAGACTGGAGGAGACTCTCCTCTCAATAAAAGAATGACAGAAACGCTTCTGGCCAGCCTGACCGAACATGAGCGGCAGGCCATCCTCCGTGTCCCAGCAGCACAGAACCCAGAGGACCTGCGCTTGTTTGCCAGGTGACGGAGTGTCTTTTATAGCTTGTTTTTCTAATCTCAAACCTAGTTTTGTACAGAACAGTGGGTAGGTTTACATGCACACATTTTTGTAAATCGGAATCAATTCAATCCAGTTTTTAGCAAATATTTAGTATATATTCAGTCTCAACCACTGACCAGTTTTTAAAGGGATAGTTCACCCAAAAATTAAAATTCTGTCATTAATTACTCACCCTCATATCGTTCCAAACCAACCTGTAAGACCTTCGTTCATCTTCAGAACACAAATTAAAGGGGTCATATGATGCTGCTAAAAAGAACATTATTTTGTGTATTTGGTGTAATGAAATGTGTTTATGTGGTTTAAAGTTCAAAAACCACATTATTTTCCACATACTGTACGTTATTGTTTCTCCTCTCTGCCTTTCTGAAACGTGTCGATTTTTAAAAAGCTCATCAGTCTGAAAAGCAAGGTGTGCTTGTGATTGGCCAGCTGTCCAGTGCGTTGTGATTGGCCGAATACCTCAAGCATGTGACGGAAATGTTACGCCCCTCACCATACTGTTGATGCCGTGTCCGGCCGGAGTGACGAGACAAAAACATTAAAACCCATTACAAACGAGGCATTTGTTGCATCCAGTGGGAACATAATTACGGATTATAATGACTTATACTGTCTTTTTACGCGTTGCATTGCATCGCGCCACGTAAACATAAAACCCTGTCTGCATTTGTGATCGGAGAAATTACAAACAAAAAGTGCTACTCTACACTGGCCAAAACTTGCATTTGAATCGTCAGTGGCAAATCCTTTAAATGAAAACGTGCTTACAGTCTGTGAGTCAGAACTGCCGGCATTGTAGTCTACTCTTCCAGGATCAGGAAACATAAAATGTGCTGCACACATCTGAATATTTGGGTTAAACTGTTCTGGAACAGTGTTGTAAATACAACTTAACCACTGATTTGTAGTCGTGTCCTCTTTTGGAAGACCAAACAAAGTAGTTTCGCTTTCACAACGAAACACACGGCGGCCTAGCATGAGCTGAGGCCGGGCTAGAGTGAGCAGAGGTGGGTGGGCTTGAGAACGGCACGGCCGGCGGATTCGGCGAAGGAGCGGCAGCCACATGTGACGACCCCGGACTGGACTCCGCATGTATTTCCTCAGCGACCAGCACGGATCAGCTCCAGGCATGACGAAGTGGATATCGTCCTCTTTTGGAAGACCAAACAAAAGTAGTTTCGCTTTCACAACGAAACACACAGCTCTTCAGGACATGGCGACAATACTACAGCGAGAATAAAAGTTACGCCTTCTTTCTTTGCGTGCACATTTGGGCGACGTTATGCAAATCTTCCCACATCGTGACGTAGATATGTGGGGGCGTGTTAGAACGAGCCGTTTTAGGTAGGTGTGGTTGACTCTTAACTTTTATAAAGAATATCTCTTTGGATTTGAGACTTTAGTCTTTGCAACTTTACAGATCTTCTTTATGCACCAAGAGCTTCTAACACTCCAAAGAGAAAGGAAAAATTGAAATTGCATCATATGACCCCTTTAAGATATTTCTGATGAATTTCGAGAGCTTTCTGACTCTGCATAGACTCTACACCAATGCAACTGAAACATTCAAGGCCCAGAAACGTAGTCCATGTGACATCAGTGGTTAAACCATAATTTTATGAAGCTATGAGAAAAGAAAAATAACGACTTTATTCATGCAGGGTCAGAAAGCTCTCGGATTTCATCAAAAATATCTTAATCTGTGTTCCAAAGATGAACGAAGGTCTTACGGGTTTGGAACGACATGAGGGTGAGTAATTGATTACAGAGTTTCCATTTTTGGGTGAACTATCCCTTTAAGACATGAGGCATACAGACAGAATAAAGATATATGAAAGAGACATGCCTAAATTAACATAGGCACGTTCAGATGTATAATGTATTAAATTATACATGTAACAGCTCTGTGCATGTGCACAAAGTATTTTTGAGTCCGATTGAGAAAATAGTCAGATTCAAGTGTTTACATGCTTAATTTTTTCAATAATCCTATTCAAAATTTAATTCGGATTGAGCTCAGTCAGATCGATCTGGTTTTTCAATCTGATTATAAACAGATTATTTGGGTGCGTGTAAATTAGCATCTTGTTGTCTTTCTTTAGGCTGCTGCATTATTTCAGAGGCCATCATCACTTGGAAGAGATCATGTACAATGAGAACATGCGTCGCTCGCAGCTGAAAACTTTATTCGACAAGTTTCGCAGTGTCTTAGTGATAACCAACCACGAGGACCCCATCATCTCTCTGTTCCAGTCTCCACCAGACTAAATGGATCATTCAATTTACTGTGAGTCTGACGACGGTGTGACGTGTTTGCTTATCATCAGTGGCTTAAATAAGCAAAATGCTTTCAACCTGCTGCGTTTCATAAGTGGATTATGAAGTGAGACTCACATAATCTATTGTATATAGCTGTACTGACCAAAGATTTTTATGTTGTCATGATTTTACCACATTTGCGGTTTATTTTAATAAAAGGTTCAGGGGTCGTGATATGTGATTCATCCTTGGGCAGGCATAAAATGGATCGCTTAAGTATTCCACCCAAGCATCTCCTATTTGGAGATCGCTCCCTGATGTCATAAATCATCTCCTCAAGCAAACAAGACCCAAAACACATGCCATGATGGTGATTCCAGACCATAAGGCCGCAATGCCATTGAGACTGAGTGTGTAGAAACAGAGAAAGAGAAAAGGGGGTTGTAATTACCTTGGAGTCCAAATGGGTTTCCAAACATCTGTAAAATCAATAAAGCACCAGGAATAACAAGAGTATGCAATAAAGAAACATGCTGTTACAAGACTCAAACTCAAAAGGTTAGTTGACTCAAAAATTACAATTCTCATTATTTACTTACTCTTATGTCATGCCACCCCCCTGTGTGACTTTCTTCAGGTAATTTTGCTGCTCTTTTTTTTCTCAATACAGTGAATATGATTAGTCACCAGGGGTTTTCCAGCTCCAAAATGAGCACAGTAGCAGATTTGTGTGTTATATTCTTCTCAATTGGAAAGCTTTGTGAGGAAAGATGAGAAGATTATTGGTGAATAATGACTTAAACTTCCCATTTTTTGTTGCGTTAGAAGACTTGCAGAGAATATAGAGAACAAGTCATGATACTTTTAGAGTGCTTTTCAGCATTTTTTTTAACCTTGACAGTCCCTAGTCAGCATTCACTTGAATTATATGGATAAGAGCAGCTTGGACATTCTGCTAAACATCTCCTTTGGTGTTCAAAAAAACCACACGGATTTGGAGCGACATGATAGTGAGTAAATTATTCATTTTTGAGCAAACAAACCTTAAAAAGAGTGATTTCATGACTAAACATTTCATCAGACTGTCATTTCCATCTCAGTGTTATGAAGATCAGTGGAGGATTGCATCTGGCACTCTGCATCTCTGTTTAGCACGCTCACACACGGGTGTCCTCTCAAGTAGAAGCAAAGCGGTTTGGTTGCCCATTCGCCATGAGACTCGACTCCTATGCGGGGCGCTGACACCACCTCTCCAGCGCAAACAGTCTCTCGTTCTGGGTCCCTCTCAAGCGACACCTCAGTATCAGTGGCCAGATCCCTGCGGTCGAAGCAGCGCTGTATATCTAGTGCTTGGCACAGCTTGGACAGGCCATTGCAGAGCTCTTTTTCCTTAAGGATTTTGGCTCCCGCCTTGCGTTTGGCTACTCGCAGGCCCCTCATGACGTCCTGACCACTCAGAGGCTCCAGCAAGCGCAAAAGCACCGCCGCCCCCTCCCCTGCACCCACATATAGTAGAGTAGTTAGTGAGGCTCCATGCCGTCTCCTTCCTGTTGGCTTGTGTCTGTGTGCGTTCGCTATGTAATGTGCCAAATTGACCTATAATGAGAAACAGTTGGAGAGAAGCAAAGGAGCAGCAAAACAAAACACTTGTTTCTTGCATAACTAGCGGTGAGGGATCTGTGGTTACAGCCTTCCGGCTCCATCTCCTGTGAAGCGCTATTCCTAATATGTGCGTGTGGTCAATTACAGCGGTTTTTGGAGCCTCACCTTGGCTGGAGATGTTCATGCAGAGGTAGATGCAGTAGACGGGATAGACGTAGATGATCCCAGGCTTCATGAACATGGCAGTGTTTCTCTCCGTGTGTTTTCCTCCTGCTGAGTGGGACGCTTTGTCCTCCCCACCCAAATATGCTTCGGTTTCCACAACCCTTCCTCTGAGCTCAGTGCCATCAGTTAGTTTCCTCACCAACACCTAATACATACAGAAACCAGATGTCACTCTTTCCAGAACTCCCCACACCCTGAGGCTGTACAGGCATCTTACATCCAGCAGGTGGTGCAAATGTGTCGATAAATTATATTGACTGAGAATCATTAGACAACAAATGTTAGTAGCTAGTGGTGCTTGCTAATGATATCTCAAATTCTGTGGTAAAGGAGTAAAGATGTGCTACTGTTTTTCTAGGTTATTGGATTTATGAATGTTTTTGGCAGTTGATAAATCAGGCAAAAAATTACATGCACTACTGGTCAAATGTTTGGGGTTGGTTAGTTGGTAAGATTTATTTGATCATAAAAACAGTAAAATTACGATATATTATTGCAATTAAAAATAACTGTTTTCTGTTTTACTAAATTGTAAAATGCAATGTATTTTTGTGGGTGCAAGGCTGAATTTCCAGCATCATTACTCCAGTCTTCAGTGTCACATGATCCTTCAGAAATCATTCTAATATGCTGATTTACTGTGCAAAAAACATTTCTTATTATTAATGTTGAAAACAGTTGTGCTGCTTTGTATTTTTGTGAAAAACATGATACATTTTTCAGGATTCTTTGATGAATAGAAAGTTTAAAAGAAGAGCATTTATTTCGAATATAAATATTTTGTAACATTATAAATGTTTTTACTGTCACCATTAATTTATTTTCAAAAGAACTCTTACTGACACTGTAATTTTGCATCATCTTTTATTATAATTTTAGCACAAATATTTTAACAACTCTTTCCCTGTTCACTTTCAATAATATTTGCAAAACTTCAACTTGCAAAAAACATTTCTTATTATTAATGTTGAAAACAGTTGTGCTGCTTAGTATTTTTGTGAAAAACATGATACATTTTTCAGGATTCTTTGATGAATAGAAAGTTTACAAGAAGAGCATTTATTTCGAATATAAATATTTTGTAACATTATAAATGTTTTTACTGTCACCATTAATTTATTTTCAAAAGAACTCTTACTGACACTGTAATTTTGCATCATCTTTTATTATAATTTTAGCACAAATATTTTAACAACTCTTTCCCTGTTCACTTTCAATAATATTTGCAAAACTTCAACTAAAACAAATTTATGTGGTAAACCAACTTGGAGAAAAAAACATAAAAGAGGAAATAGCATCATGTGACGGTGTGGCTCTTAAAATATCAATAATTACTTTACCTGACAAGGCAAATTCCAGTTGTAAAATATCATGTTTTGCAAACTATTTATTAATGAAATAAAAATGTTTATATACAGTGGGTACGGAAAGTATTCAGACCCCCTTAAATAGAGTATATATGCATGTGTGTGTGTGTGTGTATATATTATATATGTATGTGTTTGTTTGAAATGTTCAAGGTGAAAGAAAAATATATTACATGACATTTTAGAGTCATTAAATGCAATCTTCAAAACAATATTAAATCAACATTAAGGCAAAGTGTATATTAATAAGAACTTGACGGGTGTTTTTTTACTAGATAACCAACCACCCTAGAAACCACTAACACAATGTGCTAAAATACCTCAGAACACATGAGCATCTTTGCAACAGCTTTAGCACAGACAAGCACCACTTATTTCAAATGTAAAAATCTAGATTACCACACAACATTATAACGCTCTTATTTTATTTATGGCTCAAATAAAGAAGATAAAGCTGCTGTATATCTATAAAGTAATTACTGATGATGTCCCATTAAAAGAACGGAATGCAAATGGGTCCCATCCTGGCTCTTTGTTTATTCAAAGTTGGTTCATCTGGTCCACTTATCCGTTAAACGGCTGCTTAAAAGGCGCTAAAAGATGCTATAGCCAGTCATGCAGGGAGCTTGAGCGAACACAAGGCCGCTGTGAACCGTGTTTGTGTAATGAGCTCAACAGAGTGTGAAAGCCACAAGTGTCACCTTCTCCAGGCTGGCTGCAGACTGTCACGCTGGACGAGTGCTTGGTCACACCAAACAACCTATTATGTGTCAGACCGGATGCCCTTCAAACATGATAATGGCTTTTCATGCTTCTCATTACACCCTTTCTATTTACACACTGGCAAACTGAAAACAAACGAGGGCATATTTTGTGCTGGTTAACTGAACCTGAAATGGAAACGCTGCACTGTCATGTAACAGTGTGGCTAATTTTCTGGCAACACCAACTCGTCACATAACTTGGCGTCACTTTTTGACACTTAAGGTACCATTTTAGCATCATTTTTCGTCATGCAGGTCCTCCGTTGTTTTCAGTTGTTTGTCTTAATTTAATGGTTTACATGCATTTGTAAAAAATAGAAATAATGTTATATAAATTTATACTTTCATTGGAGCTCCTAACCCCACCCCTTCCCTAAACCTACCCACTTCTGAACAATAGAAAACACACAACAGGCAAATATACAGGTACATCTAAAAAAAAAAAAATTTTATATCATGAAAAAGGTCAATATTTTTTGTCACTCATTTCAGA